>NC_034600.1:43243217-43296801 GCF_900095145.1 Mus pahari | reverse complement strand
GAGAGAGAGAGAGAGACAGACAGACAGACAGACAGACAGACAAACAGAGAGACAGAGACAGAGAGACAGAGAGACAGAGAGACAGAGACAGACAGAGAGACAGAGACAGAGAGACAGAGAGAGAGAGACAGAGAGAGACAGACAGAGAGAGAGAGACAGAGACAGAGAGAGACAGAGACAGACAGACAGACAGACAGACAGACAGACAGAGACTTCTGTAGGGTCACCCTTGCTGCCTTCTATTTCCACTTCTGGCATGTCCCCAGAACTCCATAACTGATTTTCAGTTTGTCCACAGCTGGCTCCTCCACTGGAACTTTATTCACATGCTTTGCAAAGACTGAGGTGGCCAATGAACCATGCCAATCACTTCAATCTGTGTTGACTCACTAATTTCGCCACCTGCCATCTCTGCAACCCTTCCTGACCTGTTAAAAGAAGACAGGTGAGTTTCCTGGACCATTATCCCTCTGCAAAGAAATGTACAATGTAACACATGCTATTTCTAAGAAGAGCCTAATGTAGGTAGAATGTATAAATAATAGTGACAAATCCCAATATCTGGGAGATGATATCAGATCGTGCACAGAGAAACCCTGCCAAATATGTGTTTGTCCCACACTGTCCAGGGCAGTCTGCTAAACTGTTGTGAATGTTTTATCAGTGGGCCTGCCTAGAAATGTATAAGACATGCTTTCAGTATTTGACCTTCCCAAACCTTAAGGAGCATTACATTAACACACTGGCTCTAAGTTTACACTTGACAAGAAATATGCACTTGCTATTATGACGCATTATAACTCGATGTGGTGGTATCCAGCTGTAGTCCCATCTCTCTACAGGAGGCCGAGTCAGGAGGACCAGAAGAGCCCACACTCTCAAAGCCACTCTGGACATCATGGCAAACTCCCATTTCAAATAATAATAATAAAACCAGCAAGAAGGTTTGCCTTCACACCGGAAAACCTGAGTTAAGACCCACTTGGCAGAAGGAGAGCACCAACTCCTACAAGTTGTCACCTGACCTCTACAGATGTTCAGTGATGCTCAGATACACATACACAAACACACATACATATACATACATACATACATACACATACATTCACACATAAAAACATATGTAGATGATGATAGATGGATGTAACATGTAACTAAATAAAGTTTTAAAAGTGTTCATCTACAGTAAACTTTCATATCAGACCAACATGTGCCTCCGACTCAAATGATTGCTTACTTACCCAGTATGCTGGTTTGTGCCAAGATTGCTTGCAAGTTTAAACAGCAGGACTCTGGCCTTTTCAAACCCACTCTAATCTGGATGACTGGGTGAATCGTAGGAGAAAGCAGGCCAATTATTTTTTCAAAACAGTATCCCCCTATATACAAAAGCCCTGTCTGAGGAGTGGTGCACCAGCATCCCTCGCAGAGGTAGCCACTCTGGCTCCCTAACTCAAAGGGATGAATAGAATGGTTCAAACTTTCAAATTTTAGCGCCTCTTCTATAGGTTAACTGTTTAGAGACCAAGGTCCCCAGCCATTTACTTGGATTGCCTGATGAACTGGATAAAGGACTTTATCCACAGAGACAAGGCACACATTCTTCCCATAAGACTCTGGGGCTGTGGTGTGCATGCATCACAAGGAGATCCTACAAAGAATGAAAGTTCTTGGGGGCTAGAGAGATGGCTCAGCGGTTAAGGGCACTGACTCCTTACCCTGAAGTCCTGAGCTCAATTCCCAGCAACCACATGGTGTCTCACAACCATCTGTAATGGGATCCCATGCCCTCTTCTGCTGTGACTGAAGACAGCTACAGTGTACTCATAAATAAAATACATCTTTTTTTAAAGGGGGGAGGGGATGAAAATTCTTAGTCCGGACGACTAAGTGACTTGAGTGGACAAGGTGAAGGTGATGTAAGAGGTCCAAGGGTCCCAGCTAGATGGAGAGGGAGGCCAGAGTGGCTGTGTAACAAAAGAGTAACAAAGGACATGGTGGGAGGCGGGGCCTTTGCCTAGGAGGTGGTGGTGGAGGAGGGGGGGGGGGAAGTGGTGGTGGTGGAAATGGTAGTGGTTAATTAGTTGCTTTCTGATTTTTTGTTTTCCTTGTTTTTATTTTTGAGACAGGCTCTCTGTGTGTAACCCTGACTGGAGACAGAACCTGTGATCCCCCTGCCTCTGCTGCCATAGCACTGGGATTACCAGCACACACCACCATTGGATCCTCTTGCTAGCTGTACCTAACTTCAAGCCTAAACCACCTTTGCTCAACTACACCCAACCCCACACACAACAGAAGCTGGAGACAGGCGCTCTAAAGCACCAGGGGCAAGAGAAGGCCAGCGTCTCGGCTCACTCTAGACTTCCTAGAAATGTGCAGTGCCACCAAGTGGATGGCATGTTAGTCCGGAGTTTCCTGAGTGGTAAGCAGGGCAGATCCTAAGGAGACTGGGGATATGCAGCCCTCAACCGCCTCCAGTGTCCACCCCCAGTAACTATGCTCTTCAGAGCAAAGGCACTGGGTAGCGAGCTATAGCCAAAGAGAAAAGAGATGAAAGATACAGCAGCTAATGAGTGTGTCCGCATAGATGTGGGTTTGCGGGTTTTGTTTGGGGCTTGTGATTGAATTCTGCTATTTAAATATTTGAATTCTGCTGCAAAAGTTCTGCTTTAATATAGAGCCCAGGATTTTTTCATCTAGAGTTTGGAATCCATTAATGAGTCATTTTCATAGGTCAGAACTGTGCTGTCTCAGAAGTGCAATGGACAAGATTACAGAGCAAGTAATCAAAGAACCATTTCATGAAATTTCTCAGTGGAATATGTGTGTGTGTATGCATGCACGCATGTGTATAGTGTGTATGTGTATATGTGTGTGTATGCATGCACACATGTGTATAGTGTGTATGTGTATATGTGTGTNCACACATGTGTATAGTGTGTATGTGTATATGTGTGTGTATGCATGCACACATGTGTATAGTGTGTATGTGTATATGTGTGTGTATGCATGCACACGTGTATAGTGTGTATGTGTATATGTGTGTATTTATATGTATATGAGGGGTTATGTGTGTGTATATGTGGGGGGAATGTGTGTATATATGTACATGTATGGGGATATGCGTATATGGGTGGGTGTGGGTGTGTGCCTATGTATATGTGTGTATACCTCTGTGTATGTGCCTATGTGTGTGCCTGTGTGTTCATATGTATACCTGTGCATGTCTGCATATGTGTGCCTGTGTGTGGATGTCTGTGTGTGTGTATCTGTGCATGTGAGTGTGTGCCTCTGTGTGTGTGTCTGAGAGCATGTTATGTTGTAAAATATCTCACCAGTGACAAAGACAAAACTGAAGAAGATGAAAGCTGCTATGGTTTCTGATAGAGAAGGGTTTATGCTTTTATGGCTTTCTATTTTTGCTGTCTTCTCTTGGCATCTGGTTGCCTTCACTAGATGATGTCAGAATAAATGACCTTTTCAAACCTTCGTTGCTCTATTATAGATTCCTTACATTCATATATTACGTCAATAAATACATAAAACTTTTAAGTTCTTTGTGGTCACACGTCATATTAACAGACGACATTAATCTACACTCTAAGCTATTCCTGGTTGTTATTCAGTCTTCCACAGCCAATCCATTGCTCAGTGAACACACGGGATGCTGAGCAGCCCGATAACCACTCATTTCCAAGTTACAAGAGCACCACCTTCTGGTGAAACCTTTTCGTAGAAGGGGGCGTCTTAGGATCTGCTAAAACGATAGAATTCTTCTATCCAAAAATTTTTTTAAAAGGTAAAATGCAGCCACGTTAACAAATATGTTATTTTTTTTTTTCTGACTTCGTTCGATTCTTCTGGGAAGGGTCCTCCTGCTATTCAGCAGCTGAAGGGTCTGTAACCCCTTCCGGCTCTGCTTAAACTCGGCGGGTTTCAAGTTCCAGCCCCTCCTTGCATTCCAGCCTGCTGAGACTCCCAGAATCGTCCAAAATGGAGCCTCTCGCTGCCTACCCACTAAAGTGTTCCGGGCCCAGAGCAAAGATATTTGTAGTTTTGCTCTCTATGGCTCTGTGCACCGTGACGCTTTTTCTCCTTCAGTTAAAATTCCTGAAGCCGAGAATCAACAGCTTCTACTCCTTTGAAGTAAAGGATGCCAAAGGGAGGACCGTGTCTCTAGAAAAGTTCAAAGGCAAAGTAAGTCTTCCGGTTTTTACTTCTGTTGTTCCTTGTTCCTCGTACTTATTCTCAGCACAGAGTAGGGTTCGGCACAGCCATAAGTTGGAATGTAGCCTTCAAAGTAATACCATTAGTGGTCCTTTTAGCTATCAGAGTTCTAAGAGCTTTAAACTTCCACTCCATAAAGCGACTGTTTTTCTGGAAAGCTGCCTTCTCTTTTGTGAGGAAATGACGCTGTATTATCTAGGAGATGCCTTGAGACCCGCTACTAAGAGTGTTCTTTACATAACCTAATGAAAACTTTGTCACAGTCTTCGCCCATTCATTTGGGTTATTTTTCAATAAAGTTGGGTCTGTCTAAAAAATACGGAATCTATCAGACGTCATAATCTCCCAAAATGGTTTAGGATTTTAACTGCATGAAGGATTTTTTTTTTTTAATCTTTTGCTTCTCTTTCCGGTGGTTTTTTTTTCCCCCCTGGGAGGCTTCCCTAGTTGTAAACGTGGCTAGTGACTGCCGGTTCACAGACAAGAATTACGAGACTCTGAGGGAACTGCACAAGGAGTTTGGGCCCTATCACTTCAACGTCCTGGCTTTCCCGTGCAATCAGTTTGGAGAATCGGAGCCCAAGTCCAGCAAGGAGGTAGAATCTTTTGCAAGAAAGAACTACGGAGTCACATTCCCCATCTTCCACAAGATTAAGATTTTAGGGCCGGAAGCGGAACCTGCGTTTAGATTTATTGTTGGTAAATATCTACTCTGCCTCAATGTTGTTCATTCTTCTCATTTCATACATTATATATGAATGATATAGAGAAAGATAAATAGATATTATTAGGGTGATAGCTCGTATTTCGTTTATTTTACTGGGAAGTTTCCATAAAACTATCAAAGACCCAGAACCTCGCCCTTCACAACTTTCTAATAGTTATATGTCCCTGAAATTGATGTTCTGACTTCTTAGATGGTAAAGAATTCTACTTTGGTATGTTTTTGTTCCTATGACCATCATGGTGAAGGTTTTATGTGAAGCATGACCATGCCTGCTTTCCCTATGAATTTCAACTCTCCCATAATCTAACTGCCCTTTGGGGCAGTCTCCCTGCCTCGTGCTAAGGCTGCACATCTCAGGAATTCCTGTGGCAGGACACCATTAACTGAGTATATCTTTATGTTTACTTTTATGGTGGCTTCTTTATCTGAGTGATTATCCTCAAGGTTGACATGTCAGTTTGCCAGGGTTTTGCAGAAATCCAAAGCAAAATAACTTATTTTCAAAACCCAGTCATGTGAGGGTTCCTCTATAATTAAGCTAGCCACAGGAATCTATTTCCACAGCTGTCTATTTAAAGCAAGCTAAAGCACTTGTAAGACAATGAACAGGAACCTTGTGGCTTTTATTTCTGGGGTACTCAGAAAAGGTAAAAAAGGAACCCTTTCTTGAGGAAAACATCCAAATACAATCTGACAAGAACTCTGTCAAACACTATAGCTCTACAGCTCTTAAGCTCTTACTGGGGAAAAAAAATAATAGCCTGTGGAACCTAACTCACCTCATATAACCAAAAATGCAACAAACAGTATGTGAGATCAGGAGAGTAAGAACCCAGAGGTAAAGTCTAGATTCCGGAAGAAGATATCAACTCTGCCTCCACCACTGACCAGCCACAAAGCATCAACTTTAGGCCTCCACTTGTCTCCTACACAGAACATTGAGGGTAGTGATACCCACCTCTGGGGGCTGCGAGAAAGAGCAGAACGCTGAGCACGCTTGGCTAGGCACAGAATCAGGACTTCATGATTTTAGTTTTAGTTGCTATATCTTTTTTAAGAGATATTTTTATTTTTATGTATATGAGTGTTTTGCCTGAGTGTATGTATTTGGTACTTGTGTGCCTGGCTCCCAAGGAGGCCAGAAGAGGGTACCAAGTCACCTGAAACTGGAGTCACAGGTGGTTGTGGGACACCACATGGGTGCTAGGGATCTAACCCAGATCCTCTGCAAGAGTGGCACTCACTCTTGACCACAGAACTCTCTCTCCAACCCCTAGTTAATACCTCTTTTTCTCGTATTCATCAATATTAGGGACATAGATCCTGAATTATATAAATGAAAACATTCACATTAAGATTTATCAAAAGAATATTGTCATTTCTCAGTGATTATCTTAAGTTCCCTGCCATTTTCAGCTATATCATTCATAACAATACTTGAAACCTTAGCACATTAAATATGAAAGATCAATTCATACATTCCTATTACCAAGGACTTTAGAATATTTTATATTTTTAAAATGTTGAAAACAGACTGACGTGGTAGCAAACACCTATAATCCCACTACTAGATAGGTGGAGCCTTGGAGAATTAAGAGTTCAAGGTTAGCTTTGGCTAACCTTATAGTGAGTTCAGAGTTAGCCTGAGCTATGTAGTGAATTTGAGGCCAGCCTGGGCTACCTGAACATTAAGAACTAAAGATTAAATTTGTTCAGTCTTGCTAAGCCTGGTGGCACTCACCTGTTTGTCCCAGCATTCAAGGGGCTGAGTCAGGAAGAACATAAGTTCAAGTGCAACATAGCATATGCTACATAGCAGACAAAAAGAGAAAATGTGTTTAGATCAACAAATCTAAAACATACAACTTTGTTTCATGTCTCAATTCTTGATCAGGACAGCTACCTATGAAATCTGATTATTAAAGCCCTGAGCTCTGCTCTCTGTGGGCATTTTATTTTGTTCTTCTTGTTATTAATAATATTAGGACAATCCTAAGACCTGGTTATAATAGTCACTTATGCATATGCTGATAAAACTGAAAATTTATCAACAAAAAATAAAATCACACTCATGGAAATATATTCTGAATGTTTTAGATTCTTCCAAGAAGGAGCCAAGGTGGAACTTTTGGAAGTATCTGGTCAACCCTGAGGGACAAGTCGTGAAGTTCTGGAGGCCAGAAGAACCCATTGAAGCCATCAGACCTCATGTGTCAAAAATGATTGGGCAAATCATTCTTAAAAAGAAAGAGGATCTATGAAAGCACCGTGGAGTCAGGCCAGTACAACAGGACAGAGGGGCCTCCTTGTAGATTCCAAAACATATGGTACAAAGAGACTTTTAAGGCCATCTCACTATGCTACTCAGATGTAATGGCTGTCCCCAAGATAGAAATGCTACCTAAAGAGGGAAGAAAGGAGGCTGGGGAGTCAGCCAAAGAATCATGATGAAGTATATTACTTCTATTGACCAGAAGGAAAAATCTAGAATGCTCAGTCACCAATACTCTTCACTGTTGTCCAACTTAACTTTCTCTAGGGTTAACCTTGTGGGAAAACCAATGCCAGAGGTCACACCACGTGGAACACGGAACACTGTGAGAGTGTCATTTTTGGATTAACTAACTCTAGATGTAATAAAATATACAATGAATGTTGCAAAATATAAAGTGCATTTTTTTTCTTTTCAGTTTTTTAGAGCCAGGATTTCTCTGTTGTAGCCCTGGCTATCTTGGAACTCACTCTGTAGACCAGGCTAGCCTTGAATTCAGAGATCCATCTGCTTCTGCCTCCTGAGTACTGGGATAAAAAACATGTGCCACCACGCCTAGCAAAGTGCAGACTTTCCAATCATTGGATATATTTGTTTCACATACAGGTTTTTATTTGGTGTTTCTTTAATATGGGTTTTAGGGTTTTATTGAATCTGGCCAAATTGTCATTTCTAAATGATTTGAAAACAACATCATGATGAGCCCCCTCCCATGGGATTCTTGTAGGATCAATTTAAATTGTGGAAGTAAGGTATTTGAACTGAGGTTTGCCTTCAATTTTGAGTCAAAACTGCCACATATAGGGAAAAGGGCACGCATGTATTCTTACAGGTCAATTTTGGTTGCTAAGAGACTAAATTGGGGGAGAGTTTAATTCTATGTCATTCTAACTCTCAAAACTGTAAACACCACCTTCAGATTGTTAAAACTCCAATGCAAAGGGAGACACTGCAATCACGTAAGCTCTCAAATTCAAACCCACACCTCTATGAAAATGCTTGCACCTTTTCTCCCAGAGCCATACTCTTTCCGTGTTGTCAGCCTTGTAGCTAACAAAGTAGCCAGTCAAGTGGTAAAGTTGAATTATTATCCTGTGAAGTGCCTTGCATAAAAGAACTACTGGGGCGGACATCAGGGGTGGGCGGGAATACAGCCATTTACCACTGGGCAGAGGAGGAAGAGCCAATGTAAGTAGCCTGTGATTGACTCCGTTTAGACCCAGGGAAGACAAGTGAAGGTCTTGGGGTGAGTTCAGGCAGGCTATCACAGTATACTAACATTCCCACAGAAACAAACCCTATTCCAAGTGTGTTTCCAAGTTCAGGGCTACGGATGTCCAGTGAGCTCTCTGGAAGAGCAGTGCCCATTACAGGTGGCAAGTCTTGCAGGGATAGCCTCCTGAATGCCAGATTTGTGTGCCAAAAATACTTAGGAGACACCTCACCAGCAGCTGCATGACTTCTGACAAGCCACTAACTACTGTTAACGTGAGTCCCCTTACCTGTAAAGTGGAGGTAAAGTGGAACAAAAAGGCCTTCCAATTTCTGTCAAATGGCGTTCTCACCAGGAAAACTACCAGAACCTGGAGTGTGGTCAGTGAAACGGGAGCCATTGAAGTCTACTTGTCTTTTGTAATTTTACCCCAACAAAGCCATTTCGAGCAGAACCCACCCCTCCAAGTGCTACTCCCCATGCTCTATTGCCACATCCTCCAACTCCTGATTTTCGGGAGCACCAAAAGCACTGCCAACGAATCGGAGCATCTGCGCATGCTCCTTCCAGGCAGCATCTGCGCATGCTCCCTCTAGGCACGTGAGAAGTGCTGGCCAGCAGCAAGCAGGCGCAGGCGCAGGCGAAGGCTGTGCAGACCCACACTGCCTGGTGGGTGATCACAAAGCTGAACAGAGAGTGACCTTGACTGTCCCAGTAGATGTGATTCTGTTGTCCTCAAGACACCACTTCTCTCCGGGGCCGTATCAAGAGCTTCTTCCATCCATCCAGTGTCTCCAGGTCTGGTTGCTTTTTCTAACCCATGATCTCAACAATAGCCAGTCTCCCCTCGCACTTGGAAAGGCAGAGCAGGCAGGCAGGGCTCTAAAAGCATGTCCTTTGAATGGCCTTGGCAGAAACTCAGGGGTCCCTTCAGAGACCCCAACATTCAATTGATAATGTAGAAGAACTGTTTGCTAGTGTGCCGCCACTCACGACTCGGGGGTCGCACTTAGCAACTTAACTGGAGCACTGTATGGATGTAAAAAGGTAGTTAGGTGTCATCTTCAACGCAAATCAGAGATGCGGTTACATGTACCTTCACTGAGTTAATTTGTTAACTAAAGTTCATCATACAAGCTCATCTATTCTTGGTAGATGCAACAGCAGAGAACAGTGGGAATGAAATTAATATGAATGTGCCCTGAAAGCTGCACCTCTTAATCATAAAAATTATAGTGCATCTATATAAGCATACATAAATATAACATATGTAAGTTATATACATATATATAACACAGGTTATATATGTATGCATATATACATGTTACAGATGCACTATAATTACATATATGCACGTTATATATGAACACATGTTTATATATATACATATATATGAGAACTTTTCCTGTATAGCAGCTGTATAATTTCATAGCCTAAATGTTTCCATTTGACCAGTGTCAGTCTATCAATGGCTTAGTACCTAGTTTGCATATTTTCTGAGATTTTTAACCATTGCTTCTCACAGTCAACTGAATATGGCTACAGCAAATAAAAAAATCCTTACAAATAGAATTGATAAAGGTGTCATAAGGCTCCCCAAGGAGAAAAAGCCTGCATGTGAAATGTATCAAACATGCCCTTTTTCGTATTGTAAATACACTGTTTTGACAGGGTCCATACAAATGTGGACATGTATGCGGTTTCCGAATTATGGAAAGCTGCCTAATGCCAGGGAAGCCTGATGGCCTAAGCGTTCTCTATACAGATAGCTCAAGGAGGAAAACATGCAGGTAAAAAAGAAAATAAGGAGAGGAAGAGGGCAGGACAGGAGTAAAGGAGAGAGTAGAGGGGAGGAAGGGGGAGGCAGAAAGGAGGAAGGAAAGGGGAGGAGGAGGTGGACAAAATGAGGGAGGGAACCCAAGAAGGAAGCCAAAAACTATAGTTTTCTTTTCAAATATTGACTATGTGTTAACAGTCTGCCTTGAGTAAGCTGGAGTGCTGAGTGACCCCCGTACATGATATAAGTGTTTCCATGGGAGAAGATGACCTGCCTGGATAGCGTGGGCCCATACTGAGCCCTCAGATTTACTTGCAGTAAATTCTGTCGCTTTGCCTACAAATGAATCCCTGCCACTCTTGGGTCCCTCCTCCTGGACTCTGCTGGGGCACTGTCCTTGAGGGGACAGAGAGCAGCTAGAAGCGGGGGATTCGGAATGGGGTAGCAAGGGGGCAGGGCTCCCTTTGAGACACTGTGGACAGCACCCACCTCAGCATTTCCACTTCGAGGCAGCAGGGCGGCAGCACCTCCAGCTCATCCTTTCCTGGCTGCTGGTTCCCTTGCTTCCCTGTGTGTAACTCTCCCTCCCTTTCTCTCCCACCCCCACGGACACGTTGCATTTAGTAGTAGTTCATCTTTGTTTTTGCTTTGTTTTTTGTTTTACTGTTTTATTTTTGAATGGAAGTCTCATAAAACCCAGACTGGCTTCAAACAATTTGTTCTATAGCCAAAGCTACATTAAACTCTGCCTCCTGGTGTTGGGATTTCAGGTGTAGTCTGCTGTGGCTGACTCATTCTTCTTTCTTCATTTTTCTCCTTACCAATGGATCTCATGCCCTTACATTGATTTCACTCCACTCTGCCCTCCTTTCTCACCATCTTAGTAATATAGAATTAAGGAAGTGCTTTCAATATGTGTGCATGGGGGTGTTTGTACAAGGTCCTGGGTTATATCCCAACACTCCAAAATATATACATGTTTATTGAGTGCAAATGTTGGTGTTTTATGCCTTGCTTTTCAATTAAAACGCAAAGAAAAGCCTTCTAAGTTTAGTAGATTTTATTTGTATCAACAAGTCATTAACTAAAGAAAAACCATGCTGAAATTTAACCTTAAAAAAAAGATGAAAACATGATAAATCAAAGTACTGAGAATAAGTAACTGTTGATGTGTCTGATTTCTATCAACCCCACAGATGTTGGGAATATCATAGAAAAAGGGGACAGAAGGAATGTAAGCCAGGGAATGGGGAAGAGCCCTGGGAACACTGTCTTCTGGGCCTGTGTAGTCCTTACACTCCTCAACCAACAACAGACACGCAGACCTGTGTAAGATGAAGCCCACCACCCATCCAGCAGGGTGGGGGAGGGGCCAGGAGGCTCCACCCTAGCTGAAGAGCCACTGAAGAATGATGACAAATGGGAAACTGAGATCATTGGATTGCTCATCCTCGGATGGATGGTCCCACGATTGTGGGAATGCAGACAGCTCTGATTGGACTCAGGGTGTGATTTTTAAAAAGAAGCCATAGAGGTAGAAGGGAGGTATTGGGTAAGAGTCCAGAGGGAGGTATTGGGTAAGAGTCCGGAGGGAGGTATTGGGTAAGGGTCCGGAGGGAGGGGGAAGTTTGGGTTGAATAGGATCAAAATTCATTGTATACATGTGTGAAATTCTCAAGGAATAAATAAAAATTAAAAAATGAAAACTATTTACTTAGCTGGCTTAAACACAAAGACCATAATAATAGAATAATACTAATCAACCACAACAAGGATGAGATTTGAAAAATAATAAAATACATAGAAATCAGATAATAGCGTCTGTTTAGCCTATGTCCAAGAAATATATTTACATTTAAATAGTTAGCACAAGTTTATTTCACCAGGAGATTTTGACCCAAATAACTTAAAGAGTGCAATATTTTTCTTTTATATGCTTATATATCTCTAGGAGGTCACCAGTAGACCATAGTGAGTTCTGGTGATTTCCTGCAGGTGTCCACCTGAGGTCACCATGTGACCCTCTGACTCTGTTCCGTGAGTCAAACAGCCTCCCAAAGAATGAGGAAGTACTTTAAATAATATTTATGGCCAGCTCTTCTCTCTTCATAAACTAGAGCTCATGTCCTTCCAATTATTGTAAAGACTATTTGCAATATTTCATTCAAAATAGGAGAACGGAGCTAAGTCTCCCCAACAGGTCAGCCCATCCCTACCCCATCCCCCACACATCCCAAATTGTCTAGATACTTCTACTGAAGATGTTTTAATGCCTGGGTCATTTTGAAAGTTAACACAAATTCTCCCTTCACTTGGTGTAGACATAAGGTCAGAGAGACCTGCTCTACTGCTGTATCATGAAACTGATTTAGTTGGAAACTTGGGCAAATACACAAGGCTTTCCATTTTATTCTAAATTGAGTGTTAAAACAACAAACACATAACTTTATAAATGCTTGGATAATGTCAAGCTAGGACTCGGAAAATATTACTTGAGTTGTTAAAGTAACAGTAGTTAGTACTTTCACTACTATAAATATGTCCTTGTGTCATCCAAAGCCACTAATAGCTGTTATCATAAATAGTGCCCCTCTTCATGGCAAAGCACATGCATGAGCTATAAATGTAATGTAGTAGCCTGCTGGTGGTGATTGTGTGTGC
The DNA here is from genome assembly GCF_900095145.1 of Mus pahari. Lineage (NCBI taxonomy): Eukaryota > Metazoa > Chordata > Mammalia > Rodentia > Muridae > Mus > Mus pahari. Next base: position 43,283,921 of record NC_034600.1, on the reverse strand, counting down.
AGTAGGACAGCAGTCGCATGTTAGCTGGTGCCACTCACATACTCAACCAGCTAACAATACACTGCCAACCCATCACACACAGGTAAGACAGCGCACCTCATTAACAAGAAGCACCCATCCAGAAGCAAGGGGCAGGTTAGCTGTGGCTGCTGGCCTGACCCAACGCAGCCAGCTAACAACACACTGCCTACCTGAGTCTGTCAAGCGTGGATTTTCACAGTCCGTGGAGGCACTGAGCCTAAGTTTGTAACAGAAAGACACTGCTGCAGAACTGCTGGAGCGTGGTGGCGTGGATACGGAGAGCAAAGGAACTCTGAGGGGGCCAGTTCTCTCCTTCCACCATGTGAATTCCCAGGACAGCATTAGTAGTAAGTGCTTTGACCAGCTGAACCTTCTTGCCAACCCCAGAACTCTATTCTTAACAACTGAATAACTGAAGAGGATGTATAGGGAAACCTTGTTTCATTTCTCCTAAACTATAGGAAACAAAGGTTTATATTACCAAGCTATACCCATGTTTTAAAAGAAAAAAAACTTTTAAGAACTTTAAATTTGGTTTTGGTGTTTTGGTTTTTTTCTTGGGGCAGGGGGCTGATTGGTTACTTTTTTCCAGATAGAGTTTCTCTGTGTAGCCATGGCTGATGTGGAACTGCTGTGTAGACCAAGCTGGCCTGGAGCTGGGAGATCTACCTGCCTCTGCCTCTCAAGTGCTGGGATTAAATGCTTGACTAAGAACTCTTTTTTTTTTAATGTACTGCCTTCAGACCCGCCAGAAGAGGGTGTCAGATCTCTTCACGGTGAGCCACCATGTGGTTACTGGGATTTGAACTCGGGACAGAACTCTTTATTCTTATACTTGGGTTTTCCAAATTTAATGTTTAGTTAAGGATGTTAGCACAGTAAAAAAAAATTAACAAAAGTTCCATTGAATTAGGCAGTAAAGATGATAAAATAATTTGGGCAGGGAACATAACTAAAGACACAGGCATGATAGATCAGTATTGAAATGTTTAAACAATGTAATGGCTTTTAAATGTTATTTCTCTATAGGTGACATTAGTCACTGCATTTTAAAAGGCCAGCTATATATTTGATTTTGAGTGTCACTGCTTGAATATAGAAAAATGTATGTCATCTAGAAAAATATTCAAATGGTGAGATTTTAACTAATAATCTAAATTTAAAAGAACGTGAGCTATTTGGTGTAAAGAGAAGTAAATGGTAACAGAAATGTGAGTCGTAGGAGCATTTAACTTTTTCATCCATTAAAGAAAATACAGGAGCTGGAGAGATGGTTCAGCAGTTAAGAGCACTGGCTGCTTTTCCAGAGAATACAATTAGATTCTCAACACCAACAGGGCAGCCCCCCCCCCCAAAAAAAAAGCCTGAAACTCCGGTTCTAGGGGATCTGAAACCCTCTTCTGAACTCCGCGGACACAACGCACGCACATGATGCACAGATATAAATTCAGGTAAATATACACAAGGTAATAAAAATAAGTTTCAAAAGAACACTTAAAAAGAACTACAAGCTTTGGGTTAGAGCTTTAAGGGGCAGAAATACTATATTGGATCCAGCTTTTAGTAGCTGTCTTGAATATACCTTCTTATCCACCAGATGGCACTATTTCCACGTCTTTGCATGCTTCTGAGTGCGGCAGAGGGTAGTGCAGCTAGCAACTGTTGGGCTAAAGTTCTAACAGCCAGCTAGCAATGCACTGCCTGCCTGACACACCCACACTTCATCCTCTGTGGAAACCGACACTAGGAAGCGCCCGCTAAGCAGGTATAAGTAGCTACCATCAGTTGTGAGAATCCATTTCTTAAGTCTTCAGATTCTGTAAAGGTTTCTAATTCTCGTATTAATTCTCCCATAATTCCTGCAAATGCCTTCTATAGCAAGAATTAGTTTGCTCGAGATCAGAATGAAGACAGAAGGGCAAGCCCAGAAAACTCACCTTGGGGGAACCTTGACTTCGCTGCTGCTTCATGCCGTTGGCGAGCACCCTCATGATATTCTCCTTTGGAAATAGATTAACATAAGAAGGGAGGAAACTCTTTAGGAAAATCATCAGGGAGAGTGAGGAATTGTTTTGAATCCTGAGTTTGCTGATTCACGCATTCTTTCTAAAGCAACCACTTATCTCCAGAACCTAAATTTCACACAGTTCAAAATTTAAACTAGGCTGTGGAATTTCGTGACATCTTTTGGTCCTGAGTATTATAAACTGTGCCTTCCGCAAGAAGCCCCTTGGAGGGTTGGGCCAAGAAAGAAAAGGATGGTACGCACCCACAACATCTCTTCTTCCGTCCGGATCTTCCTCCGAGCGGTGCGCTGCAGTTTCCACTCCATTTCCGAGTGAGTGCGCTGTTCCTGGACGCCTTGCCTCTCCCTCTCAGGGGCTAAGCAGGACCACGACTTCCCAAACCGCTAGCCTCGTCCCCCTAAACCCATCAAACTTGCCCTCCTATCCCAGAGACCCTCGCTCCTCCCACAGCTCCTGGAGCGTATTCCCCAGGGTACTCTTTAAAAAGCCCGCGGGGCGGCAATCAAAGCGGGAACCTCCTTCCGTCGGTCCCGCCACAGGCCAGCGCCTCGGTGACGTCAAGTCTGGGGTGTCGGGGTGCTCTCTCGGTACCGCCCTCCTACCCGCGCCCCCGCACTGGGCCTCCCGAGCGGCGCGCGCCGCAGCGCCAAGCTTTGCCGCGAGCAGTGGCGGGCTTGAGCCTCCTGCCTGCGCCGCGCGGTCGCCACCGCAGGAGGTGCGGAGTCGGCGGGTAGAGGAGCGGGGTTTTGGAGTTCATCGTTGTTTTCAAAAGCAAAAACGTTTCGCCCTAACGGACTCTAATCCCTTTTTCCGTTCCCCTCTCCTTTTCTTCAATCCCACCCTGACTATCGAATTTGGACGCGTGCAGTAATTCTCACCCTTCTGTTTACTGCTTAGTGATAATCGCTTGTGAAAATTCCTAAACGTAAACGTGTCTCTCAATGAGCACGTTAACTCCTCTATCTTCAAACTCAAAAAGGGGGTGGGGGATGTCGAGACTGCCGAGAAGGGGAAGCATTGACATTTCCATTTAATAAATTATCTGCACTGTCCACTTGGGGAACTGGCCAAGTTGTCTTGCTGGATCTTGGGAGCTACTTCCTAAGCAGGATGTTTGTGAGAGAGGAAAAAGCCAAGGAAAGCCAGTGGGGCAGCTGACCAGGCCCGGGACTGAGTCCATCGTGAAATTGCTCGAGGGTCTGGAGGGACCTGGAGACGACTGACAGGGAACCAGATGGGCTGCGCAGCTTTGCCTGCCCATCTGAGCTGCCAAGGCAAGCTGGGCCATATGGCAGGAGACTAAACTGTCTGAGAAACCTAGGAGGTCCAGCAGCCAGGTCCTCATCCCAAAGTGACAGCAGATTGCATTTTAACTCTAATCAGTTGGTTTGTGCATGCTGGGGGTAGGAGATTCAAACTGGTCAACTTAAACCCACTCTAATACGTCTGAAAATTCACTCTAATGCTTTTGAATCGAGAAATACCGGCTTCGCAGCAACCCAGCTCCCAGTGTTCAATGACAAAGGTTGGAAATGTGTGCTAGTAACCTCACATGAGTTTTGTCAGAATGCTTGTATTAGAATATCTTTCTTACCCACAAGAATGCTACTTTTCTTGCAGTGTGTTCCAATGCTTACTCATTCCAAGCCCCAGGAAATCCCTTCCTCAAACAGTAAGACTCAAAATGAACCATCTTTGCATGAGTCAGGTATATTGTTTAATGACCGGTTTGAAAATGTCAACCAAAACAAGCAATATATTGAAGACGTGAGATTATTTTTATCTGTTCTTGTGTGTGTGTGTGTGTGTGTGTGTGTGCTTATCACGCATATAAGGAGGGCTATGTGCCCTCAATAACTAAATCCAAAAAAAGAAAACCCCACAATTTCGCTCAAAAAATCTGGCAAACACCACTTAGGTCACATAATCTAAAATCACTTTCAGAAGATCTACTGGTGTGGCATATCTGCTGGGTCATAACTTCAATTCTGAAGTATTCCTGCCTAGAAGGAATAATCTAAATTTCATAGTGACAGAACACACTGAAAGTCTACTAAAACAGTAAAAACAGTTGTCACGCAGGGGAAATCTATCATCTAATTACTGCAGTAGAGGGAACACCAATGTGGTTATGATCATTCTACTATGACTATAAAATGTTGAGATCTAGGGAAATTGGGAGAGGTATATAATGGAATTTTTGTACCAATTTTGTTTTCATAAATTTGAAACGGTGGTGGTGGTGGTGGTGGTGGTGGTGGTGGTGGTGGTGGTGGTGGTGGTAGCTTTTAGCAGTGTTTGACTGGCCTGGAATCCTCCTATGTGGACTAGTTTCAAACCTGAAGATACCAATCAGCCTGCCTCTACTTCTGACTCTGCCTCACCCTCTCTGCCTATCCCTCTGCCCCCGCCTCTGCCTCTGCTTCTCCCTCTGCCTGGAGTACTGGTATTAAAGAGCCAGCCATCACAGCCAGCTTAGCTTCTAAATTTCATCTTTTTTAATTGTTTAATCATATGGTTATTCTAATTTTAAAAAACTCTATAGTACAACTCTTTAGTGAGAAAAGGAAATGTTTTATCATAATATCTATCAAATATGGTTCAAGGACAGTATCTGATTTGGATGCGTGTGTGTGCCTCAAATCTGCCCTTGCTGAGTCTGTTTCCTACCAAGTGACAGCCAGGGGATACCCAAACTTCCCAAATGCCCATCTTTTCTCAACCACATAATTATACTTTGGTTCCGCTTAACGTAAATGTCTCAGAAATATACGATGCGCCACATAAACCTCTTCCTCGGATTCCCAACCTCTTCCTTCCCACAAAGCTTCGCCAGACTTTTCCCCCAAAGCACTTTCCAAGCTCACGAGTGCGCACGCGTACTTGGGTCCTAGGCATCTCCCTGCATCAAATAAGATATCGTTTTATTATCCGTTTTGCCTCTAATGCTGTATCCAACCACTTTTCCAGGAATGAAAACCAGAGAGTTACCCCATCCCCAACTGCAACTGCCGCCAACCCCAGCCTCAGTTCCTCCCGCTGAGCAGGGCCCGCGCCCGCCGGCTCGCCTCCCGCTCTGCTCGCGGTCGCTCCCGCCCCCAGCTCCCGCCAGCCTGGCCCGCGCCTACTGGACAAAAGGGACGGTTGGAGCTCGCTTTTAACGATCTGTTTGGCACGTGCCCTTTCAGACGGGGCAGGGAGAGCTGAGGTGGGGGTGGGGTTGGATCACTCGGGTGGCGGGGGGCAGTGGGCAAGCTAACGAGGCAGGGCTGAGGCTAGCCTCACTGTAGGACGGGGAAAGAGAATCAAGCCTCCTCTCTTGAGCACCAGTGCTCCCCAGAACACAGCTCCGAGTGCTCCAGCAACCACCAGCTGAGCTCACATTTTAAACCTGCGAAGCTTCCTGCAGTGACTACGATCTCGGGAGACAAGTCTGAAAACACAGCCTGCCGCCTGCGGTGTATGGCTTCCCCACCCCCACCCACCATGTGCAAGCAGCTCACAAGTTTATTCTTCAGTCACTACCTGAGATCTGAGGATACGACCGGTCTTTTATAACGTCAACTAAAGACGATAGAAAGTCAAGTTTCCGTGTGTGTGTGTGTGTGTGTGTGTGTGTGTGTGTGTGTGTGTGTGTGTGTGTGTGCGCGCGCGCGCGCGCGCGCGCGTGTGTGCAGGAACTGACCCTGGGGGGAACGGGATGGGGTGAGGGTGGGGGCTCTGATCTTTTTAGGTTAGGCTAGTTAATCCCAGGAATGCTCCTCTGGCTCCTTCAATGCCGGGATTACAGACAATCTCTGCTTTTTATGTGGGTGGCTGGGAGTGGGACCCGTGTTCTCAAAAGTGCATGGTCACCGTGTTATCTCCCGGGGTTCCTGGTTTGTCTAGCTTGTAAAACACAAAAGTGAGCTCGCTCCTCCCACTGTTATATATTTTACGTAAAATACCAAATATAATACTGACACCATAGTTTCCCTAGCTTCAAGGTGATGTGAGGCAAATATTAACTAAAATTGAATACAACACTGTATAGAAATAATGGATAAAATCAAGTTTATGATGTTGACACCTGCACATCCACCTGCCAAGAACAGCTGGGTCTAAAATACTCTAGATTGGAAAATGTCTTTCACTCTATTTAGGGGGACAGAGGCAGGCAGATCTCTAAGTTTGAGGCCAGCCTGGTCCACATACATAGTTCATTGGGCTACATTGGGAGACCTGGTCCAAAAACAAAGCAAAAAAAGTTCATTTTCTATTAGCACTTCCAAATTTGGCAGAAGCTGAAACAGAGGGATAATCTTATTGTGCCCGAGCCTCCTTCTGTCTTTTCCTCCTGTGTGCCCCATACTGATGCTACCATATAACACGTGATGACAGGGTAAAGTCAGCCTTTAATTTCCTGTTTGCCCGAATCCAGGTATCCAAGACATACTATCCTTTTCTCTGTCTATATCTCTATCACATACACAACAAACACATATATACACACCACTCCCCTTTTCTCTGTCTATATCTCTGTCACATACACAACAAACATATATACACACCACTCCCCACAATAACTATTTTAAAAAATAAAAATTATAAAACCCTTAAAGGTATAAATTTATTTCTTTGAGGTGACGTGACAGTACTTAGGTGTCTAATTCAAAAAATGTTTGAGCAATATGTGTTTGTTTGTTTGTTTCTCTGTGTAGCCCTGGCCATCCTGGAACTCACTCTGCAGACCAGGGTGGCCTCGAATTCAGAGATTCATCTGCCTCTGCTTTCCAAGTGCTGGAACTAAAGTTATATGTTGTCATGACCCAGACTGAGTAGCATGTCTTTATGATACGCTTGTGCAGAAGTCGTCATCCTTACATTCAACACCCAGGTACAGAAGATGTGTAACACATAAAGGCAGCCAGTAGACCATCTCAGTGAATTTTAAACTTCCAGCCCAATTCTAATCAGACATACACTAAAGTAGAGGAACCCATCTGGCTGTGTTTGCATGATAATGTTGATGTCACTTGGGGAGCCCACACACATTTAAATATGTTCCAGCTCTCTGCTCACCAAGAGTCGTCTGGTTGGTGTCTTAAGCTAATGCCAAGAAAATTTACCAGGAAAAGGAAAGACCCCACTGAGGACAGTGACACATCTCCAATTGCAAATGGGTTCTGGCTTGTCCGTCAGATCTAAGCTTGGTTCTCGCCAGCACCCCATAGCTACTATGAGTTGAGAACAGTTCTGGAGAAATATAATGGAACCATGATGAAAAGACCAGACCAGACAGAGTTTGCAGGTCTGGTTTCTCCCCTCACAAGTCTGGCTCTGAGGCAGAGGCAGTGTTCATGTACTGCTTCGGTTACAGTCACAAATGACCAAGTAGAGTGACTGGCAACATGACAGGACACAACTGAGAAGCTTTGTCTGGCATGGCAGAGAGTCGCCCTCTAGCAGGTTCTAACCATAAACAAGATGACCCCTGGTAACCAAGAACATGCAAAGTGTTAATTTCCAGAGCTTGTCACGGAGGGGAGCAGATCTTCAAGTGACAATCTGGAGCCTGAAGCCTTAATCTCAGGCTTATTTCCACAAAGTCTAGGGGTAAAGAGTTGAGCGGCAGTTTGGGTAAACCATGTAAAAAAGATGACCAATCGAAAAAGGCATACTTGGCTTTTCTTACCTATATTATGACTATTTGCTCTTGTACATTTCGTTTCCCAAGTTTTTCAGGGACTGCTGAATTTTAAATACAGATCTGAGGTTCTGGGATTCCATAGTAATCCTGCTCATAGGCTAATAAATTAGCCTAATGCGCTAGCAGGAGACACAAGACTCATGGGTCAGTGACAAAACAAGTGCCCTAGCCATCCTTTAACCCAAATCCCACAGGGATGCAGCAGAGCAGGGGCCCCACATAGATGCCTGCACCACTCTGGGTTGCAGCAGAAGAGGGAGGGCCTTAGCACGGAGAAACCACGACTTTCACAACCGGCAGAAGCAAGGATGAGCCAGCCTTCAGCACGGCCTGCTGGAATTGAGCACGGTGGTGCAAATCTGTGACCCAAGCACCCTGACTTCAGGTGCAAGAGGGTCGTTGGTTCAAGATCACCCTCAGCTCCATAGCAGCAAATTCAAAACGATTCAAGGCCAACTCAGACTGCACAAAATTCTGTTTCAAAAAAAAGAAAGAACCCCAAAAGATGACTTGCCACAACTCAGTTCTGAGCAATGGCCTGGAAACCAGGTAGCTGTGGTATAGCCATCCAGTATGGTGGGTGGGAACAGACTGCGAGCGCCTCCCAGATGTCAGTCACCCGTGCTGCTGCAGTGGCTTGTGGCATTTCCTTCCACATTTCTATTGCTGTGATAAAAAGCCACTTGGAGGAAAGAGGGTTATTTTACCATTGAATTCCAGGTTACAGCTCATCATTGTGATGAAACCAAGACAGGTTCTTCAAACAGCCAGTGGCATCCCACCCACTGTCACGGGCAGGAAGAAATGAACGTGCTCACTTGCTCGATACCTTGTGCTCTCTGCTCGTTTCTCTTTGGCACAGTTCAGGATGTTCAGCACAGAGCACGGTGCTATCCATGTTGGGCTGAGTCTTCCCAAAGACTCTAAGATAATCTCCCACAGATATGCCCACAGACCAATCCATTGTAAAACACCCCTCACAGAGAGTCTGTTCTCGGGGATTCTAGACTGTGTCAAGCTGACAACTAAAACTAACCACCACACGTAAGCAGTGATGGATCTGTATCCCCGTCACTGCTTACATCATCTTCACATCCTATTATAGCATATTTGCTAAATTACCATAATGCATAATCATCTGCAAAATTAATGTCATTAGCATCTCACTTCTGATGTGGTAGCTTAGTGCCTCATAATGGAATCTTTATCTCCATCTCCAAGAACCTTTTCCTCATCTCAAGAAGTGAAGTGGCCCACCCAGCTCTGACCCTCCGAGACTGTGTGTCATGCTGGGTGCAAGAAAGAGGAATGACCAAGGAGCCTGGTATGAATCTCAAGTTCTAAAATAAGAGTTGAATGATATCCTTCATATTTTCTGAGATACAAGAGAGGCTACCCCTGCTTCCCAACATTTTAGTCTTTGTAAATCTATTCTTCACCTTCATCTTTACTTTCTAATCTCCCACAAATGTAATCTTTTAAGAAAGCATACTATTGGGAATGCAGCTGCCATGCCTATGAGCCTCAAGGATGATCATCATGGCACCTTCTGGGTGCAATAGTGGCGCTCATATCTTGGTGGTAACCAACGACTATCTAATTGGGGGTAAGGCCCACTCAACAGGAGAAACTTATGCCTGATACTGGGAACCTAGCCAGCTACCCTGGGCTGGTGATGCCATGAGTCTTAGAGGAGAATCTACTGCCACCATTTTACCAAGCCAGCATCATTCCTGATTCATTCTACATATTCATCCTAATACCCACCCAGATGTGTAGTCCTCACACCTCGCCAAAGAAACTTCTTTGCGATAGATGAGGACTGTTCTAGAAAACCACAGCTTGTGAAAATGCTGAGAACAAGTAGCCACTGAGTCCCCAGCCCCAACTCACCATACACCTACAACACAACTCCTGCACTTAAGGTGCAGGAAACATTGCTGAAGAAGGGGCAGAAAGATCCGAGGGACAGAACATCTGCTGGGACTGTGTCCCCTAGGAATGACAGAGAAGCTTCACCCCTGACACCTCAACCGCGTGGCTGCCCAAACAGCTGCTGAACTAGTCCAACACCATTAGACATACTAACACAAAGTGGGGAATCATAGGGCCCCACCCCTAGAAAGAGAGCTCCAGGAAACTGAGGGATGCTGAGAGCAAGAGAAGTGGTCTTCCCAGGGATGAGCAACCTAACTGGTATCCAGTTTCACATGGTCAGGCTGCAAATCATACAAGGAACACTAAACAGCGTGAGTAGGCTGTATTTGCGTTTTTGGCCATCTGGATATGTAACAAGAAAAAGAGGGCGTAGCTTCAAGAGGGAGCAAGGTGGGGCCACGAGGGAGGGATTGAAGGGGGAATCATTTTTAATTTGTTAAAATTAAAGAACTACTGGGAATGTCTACAGGTGGTTTATAATAATAGAGGCAGCTTCTACCGCGGACCAAAATGGTGGTGTTTTTTCTTGTAATAGCAATGAAGGGTTTGTGGTGTGTGCCCCTGAATCACTTCTGAGGAACACAAGAGGAGGCCTTTATAAAGAGAACATGGACACTGGGGGGGGGGTGTTTCTCGTTGTCCTTGTAGCTTTACTGTTGCTTTTTGTTTTGTTTTGTTTGTTTTTGTTTTGAGACAGAGTCTCACTACGTAGCCCTGGCTGTCCTGGAAGTCATTATGTTGACTAGGCTGTCCCCAAATTTTCAGGGGTCCTCCTCGCTCTGCCTCCCATGTGCTGGGATTACAACCGTGTATCACCGTACTCAGTGGAAAACACAGAAGTAAAGCAAAGAAATTGTTTTATTGGTTGTAACTGCACTGTTGGCTTATTTGATCTATCCTGCTAGATATAGGAAAGATATTACTCATATAAATTAGTTAATGACTTCTGATTGGCCAATTTTAAATCTGTTTTCTATAATCCATGCTGTGGTGGCTTGAATATACTTGGCCCATGGAGTGGCACTGCTAGGATGTGTGGCTTCATTAGAGTAGGTGGCCTTGTTGGAGGAAGTATGTCACTCTGAGGTGGGCTCTGAGACCTCCTCCTAGCAGCCTAGAAGTCATTCTCTTTCTGACTGCCTTCAGAACAAGAAGTAGGACTCTCAGCTCTTTCTCCAGCACCATGTCTGCCTGCACACTGCCATGTTCACCATGATAAAATGGACTGGACTCTGAAACTATAAGCTAGACCCAATTAGATGTTGTCATTCTTAAGAGTTGCCTTGCTCGCGGTGTCTTTTTACAGCAATAAAACAGAAAGACACAAACACTTATAAAATGTAGCTCTAGTGTCGCATGCTGCTATAACTTGAGCAAAATTAGATGCATTTCAAAATTCTACAGCAGCTGGTTGACTTCATTAAAAATAATATATGATGTCAGAATCAAAAAGCCCAGTAAGAGCCAGGCGGTGGTGGCGCACACCTTTAATCCCAGCACTCGGGAGGCAGAGGCAGGTGGATTTCTGAGTTGGAGGCCAGCCTGGTCTACAGGGTAAGTTCCAGGACAGCCAGGGCCACACAGAAAAACTTTGTCTTGAAAACCCAAAAGAAAAAAGAAAAGAGAAAAAACTCAAAAATGTATCAAAAATCATACACTGAAAAGATAAAATTAGTCAAGAGCTGAAATACTTGATCTGTTGAGTCTCTTACCATAATGAACAAAATTGGCCCAATGAGCTCACTCAGTATAAAAGCACTTGGCCGTGCAAGCCTGTTGGTTGCCAGAACCCGCAATAGAAGAGAAGCAACTAATGAAACCTCTGACGTCCATGTGGTATGTTCCAGCACTCTCACATACCTGTACACACACATCATACACACTCACATACATATCATAGAAGCATCATATATACACATACATCATTGTATTCCCATGACACACACATCATATACATGCACATCAAGCATATCACAGTCACATATACATCATGAACACATCATACCCATACATATGGGTATGATGTGTATACCCATATACACATCATACACATATGTACAGCATACATTAACATATATCATACCCATATCAGACACAAATATATATCATAAATATAGCATGCATACGCATAGACACATCATACACACTCACATGCACAAAATACACATGTAATCATACACATATGTACATCATATATATCATACATTCACATACACATCATGCTCACATTTTTTTAAAGAAAAAAACAAAATTGGATTATAATGCTTTATAATTTTCCTTATTATTAATGAAGTAAGTCATACTCGAGAAAACATTCCTTGGTTTTTATTTTGAATTCTGTATCACCTTTTGTGGGAAATTAAGACCTTTTGAAAGATTACAGCCTGATCTTTTTACTCTTTTAATTTATAATATGTTGGCATGGAGACAAGAGAAAATGTGAGGTATATTAATAAATTTTCAACTTTGTAGTAAGAAATTAATATATATATAAATAAAAATTAAATATACAAACACACACATATATACATATATGTGTATATATATATATATATATATATATATATATATAATTCATACATGTGATCAATTTAAAACTATTGAGATATTGCACAACTCTTTGTTTTAGGCCCTCAAAGTCCTGTTCTTTCTATACCTGTAGCACATCTCAGATCCTGCCATCTGTATGCCAAGTGATCAGAAGCCGCATCTAGGTTACAGGCAGGGGTGCTGCAGGACAGCCAGGCCCCCCGAATGCCAGTGTTCGCTCTCCCTGGTTATTTAGTCTGGCCCATCCTCGCTCCTCTGCTGTTCATCCTTGGGTTCAGACACCAACAGAAGAGAGTGACTTTTCAATCCTGCTTCTAATCTGAAATGATAGGACAGGTCCTTAGTAAGCCTGCTTAAAACGATAAACAATGGGGGCTGGAGAGATGGCTCAGCGGATGACTGCTCTTCCAAAGGTCCTGAGTTCAGTTCCCAGCAACCACATGGTGGCTCACAACCATCTGTAATGGGGCCCTCTTCTGGTGTGTCTGAAGACAGTGACAGTGTACTCATATACATAAATATTTTTTAAAAGGATAAACAATGTAGTAAGACTGTCAAATCTTTTGGTGATACATAGATCTCATCACTTAGAGATGATTTTCAAAGTATGGTGTTCCAAAACCAAATAGGGATTGTATGCATTTCATTTGTAATTTCAGTTTTCAATATTATCCTTTAAAAAATAAAGGCTCAGAGATTAGTCTCCTGAAATGAACACAACCAGGCTGAGAGACAGCAGACATTGTCATGACAATGAAAACAAATATTGTCATTAGTCCACTTGTTCTTTAGGTACTTGACCAAATAAGGATGCCTTTGCAGTAAATCAAATGAGCATGCCTGTTCCCTGAAGGTGGTGCTGTGAACTCAAGAAGCAGCTAGCTCCATTAATGGCTTATTCGGGAATTCTAACACTCTTAACAGGTTCTTAAGTTATGTGTGTGTGTGTGTGTTTATCCCTTTAAGCATCAGAGTAGCATATTATATATATAGCAGATATATGTGGGTGGGGTGGGGTGCTTTGGATCATCTTAGTTACTTTTCTCTCTTTCTTTTGGAAATCCCTTGACTCAGACTGAATTGAGTTGAGCAGGGTGTAAATGAACTGAGATGCTTCATCATCAACCAAGGAAAGATGATTCAAACAACCTAAATGTCTGCAATTATCTCACTGCTCAAGAGGCTAAAACTAAGCTCATACCAGTAATCCCAGCCTTATGAGACAGAGACAGGAGGAGAGCAAGTTTAAGGCCAGCCCAGGCTATATGAAGAGTTTCAGGCCAGCAGAGCAGTGGTGGCACATGCCTTTGATCCTAGCACTCTGGAGGCACAGGCAGGCAGATCACTGAGTTCCAGGCCAGTCTGGTCTACAGGGAGAGTTTCAGGGCAGCCAGAGATACACAGAGAAACCCTGTCTCAAAAACAAAAACAAAAACAAAAAACAGAGTGATTTAGGCTAGCCTAGGTAACTTGAAAGATTCTGCTCCAAAGAGAAAATGTTTAGCCAGCGGTGGCGCACGCCTTTAATCCCAGCACTTGGGAGGCAGAGGCAGGCAGATTTCTGAGTTCGAGGCCAGCCTGGTCTACAGAGTGAGTTCCAGGACAGCCAGGGCTATACAGAGAAACCCTGTCTCGAAAAACCAAAAAGAAAAAAAATGTTTAAATCATTAGATTTAAATATTTTGCTGAATTTTGCAACAGTCCCCAAAGTTTTAGACAATGTAATTTGAATGCCTGTATCCAGTACCTTAAGGATGCTGGTGCTGCCTGTATCCAGTACCTTAAGGATGCTGGTGCTCTTAGCTTAACTCCAGAGGCTCTCACAGCGCTCTCTACACCGAGGGACCGAGACCGTGCCCCTCAGCTGCCCCACGGGCTATCTGATCACCACTCTTAAAGGAGACGCTTCCAACGTGCCTGCTCCAGTAAGTACACATACCTGTGCAAACACAGGAGCCCTGGGTTAACATTTTCCATGCAGTTCAAGTTAACAAGTGGGCCACAATTGCAGCACAATCATGTTTACATTTCAGTAACATTATACACGAGGACCTGATTTACTAGGGGAGAACAACCCTTAAATTCTCCTTCATGGGAATAGGAAACAGCGGCCGGCACACTAGAAAAGTTTGCGGTCGCCCACCTGCCAATCCCTTTCCGAGTTCATAAAGACAAAATTGTGACTGTAGACACCACCTCTGCTCTCTCTCCCTTTCAGATGTCACACACTCCAGTTTAAGTGCACACACACACACACACACACTACAGAGGAGATAGTAAACGCCACAAGGATTTGCTCGGCTTGGAATCCAGCTCCGTGGTCGCGCACTTGGCAAGGTTCTGGGATTGATTCCCAGCACTGGACAAGATCAGCTTCCCTCTGGGAGCATTGAAGGGAGGAGGGAAGCAAAGATATTTACTGTCACACCTCCAACACCAACAGACTGTGAGTCACAGGGTGAGACACAGAGGCACAGGGACAGCCTTTAATATAAGGCCATTTTTAAGCTTCCCCTTCAAGTTAAAGAGTTTCCATTCCAATTTCGCAATTCTTTGTGTACTGGCCTCTTTCAGATCCTCAGGTTTCAATATTTATCTTAGATTACGTAATTCAAAACTGTACCACCATTCTAAAGGTGCAAATGGCCAGATTATGGAAGAAACACCTGATTTTTATTTCCTTGCATTTTTACTCCCTTTGGGGTGAAAAAAAGCTATAGAAAGCATTAATGACTCAGTTCGTATTTGTTAAAAAGCTCAACCACATACTATTGGTTGAATATGTTGTTCTGGGGCTGAGGAAATGGTTCAGCAGGTGAAGTGTTTGTTGTACAAGCAGAAGAATTAACTTCCGATCCCTAGGGCCCATGTAAATACCCAGTAGGCACAGCAGCCCGCCTGTAATTCCAGCACTCAAACTGCAGAGACAGGATCCCAGGAGCAAGCAACCTAGCGAGGCTTAGCTAGGCTGGTCCTATCGTCTAGGAAGGTCCAGGTTCAAGAAGAGACTGCCTCAATAAATAACATGGGCAAGGCTTTCCCAGTCACGGAAGGCTTTCCAATATCAGCCTCACGACTCCACTCGCTGCATGTCCCACACACGTGCACATATGTGTTTTTACACATTCGAATACACATCTGCCAGTTGCTTCTTTCTCGTGCAGTCAGGAATCTGGATGGCTTTTGATTGCCAGGAACTTCTTTGGGTTTTAAGATTTTTCTCTTAACATGGAAATGTATCTGACTGAATGTGTGCGTGTGCTCTCCCAAATTTTTGAGACAGGGATTTTCCCTGAACCTGGAACTCATTGTGCTGACTCGGCTGGATGGACGGCTCCAGAATCCTTGTCTCCTCCCACTGAGCACTGGGGTTACACGTCCATACCCCTACTCCTGGCTATTATGTAAGAATTATTACGTGAGGATCTGAATATGGGTCCTCGTGCTTACTCTGCAAACACTTGACCCATTAAGCCACACCCTCAGACCCCATGTTATTTATAGTCTTTAAGTGGCACATGACTTTTGAAAAGCCACGGGGTTTTGGTACATGTGTACTCTGTGTTATGTTCAAATCAGGATGACGGTCTCCATTCAAACATTTACCAGAAGAAATTTGAATTTCTTCACATTTTTCAGTTGTTTTTTGTTTGTTTTCTGTTTTGTTTTTGTCTTAGCAGAAAATAGGTGAAAGTAAGAATGGAATGGTGATAAACACTCAGAACAGCACTGGGAAGGTGAGGGTGCAGCACACAGGAGCAGAGTTTCAAGCGCCGAAAGCTCTCTCCTCGCTGAGAAGGAATGGAAACCCTACCAAGCATCCAAATGAGCAAATGTATGAGAGGGTGCTTCAACCCTGTTAGCACACTCTACAGATTAACAGTTAGCATGGATTAAGCTCTGCCATGGGCACGTACATGGACTCTGGACCACCACACATAGATATGCACAAGACACAGATATGCAAGAGAGAGACTGGGCCACACAGTATCTGCATCACCCAGTTAGCCAAGAGTCACAGATAAATAACATGGCCATGACCCCTCAGCTCACAGGCTGCCCAGGGTTAATATTCAGCTGATCTCTACAGGACCTCATAACTGCCCTGAGAGTTTACATTTTTCTTGTTACTTTTTTTGTTGTTGTTTTTGTTTTTGTTTTTTGAGACAGGGTTCCTCTGTATAGTCCTGGCTGTCCTGGAACTCACTTTGTAGACCAGGCTGGCCTCAAACTCAGAAATCTGCCTGCCTCTGCCTCCTGAGTGCTGGGATTAAAGGCGTGCGCCACCACGCCTGGTTTCTTATTACTTTCTTTAAAAATACTAGGGACTGAGGTCCGTGGGGGTGGGGGGTTGCTTACTTTGCTTTGCTTTTTAACAAAGTGTCGCTTTGAATTCAGGGTTTGGGGATATAGTCAACTGTGGTGGGGGAGGCAGGAAGGGGGGGCAGTTGTAAGACAGGACAAATGTACTGCAGCTGCTAGTTATACCAATGGAATACCATTGTATCAGTCAGATAAGCACGGACATAGGGCCAGGCTATGCCTCTTCCTATCCCTCTTCCTCCCTCCAGTTAGGCTCCATCGCATATATGGTTTTACAACATAGACACACCGTGGGAAACAAGTGTCTAAACCTATGAGCTTATGGAGGGTAACACCCACCCACACATCCACACCCCTTTGACCATGTGAGCTCACAGCAGTCTCATAATGCAAAACACATTCAGTCCAAAATCAGAAGGACCTGCTGTCTTTAAAAAAAAAAATTATCCTTCAGTGTATGTGTAGTGGAATAGTGTGTGTACCACAGCCCATGCGTGGCGGTGTACCACAGCCCATGCATGGAGGTCAGAGGGCAACTTGGCATTGGTTCTTTCCATTCATCAGTGGTAACACTCCTCACTTCACTGTATGTATGCATGTATGCATGTGTGTATGTATTATGTAGTGTGTACTATGTTTATGTACATGTGTTTGAGTATGTATACATGTATATACATATATTTGTATACATATGTGTGTATAGTATATAGCATATATAGTATGGATAGGTAGATATATATAATATATATATTATATATTATGTATATATATATATATATATATATATATATATATATATATATATATACAGAGTCCAGGAATGGAGTCGTGTGGGAATTCTGAGTGCCCGTGAGAAATCAAGAGTCTCATGACCACAGTTTCTTTCTTTCTTTTCTTTTTTTTTTTTTTTGAACTAATTTTTTCATTATATTCAATACAGTATATATTTTTATACCAATCATAAAAATGATGGACATGTTATTAAATGAACATA
Organism: Mus pahari; assembly: GCF_900095145.1. Classification (NCBI taxonomy): domain Eukaryota; kingdom Metazoa; phylum Chordata; class Mammalia; order Rodentia; family Muridae; genus Mus; species Mus pahari. Next base: position 43,266,379 of record NC_034600.1, on the reverse strand, counting down.
AGTAAAGTCTTTTGTTTGTTTGTTTGTTTGTTTTGGTTTGTTTTTAGTAGAGCTTTAAAATATTGACTCTTACTGTGGTACAAACCCAAAATAAAAACAAGTTTTAGACATTGGAGTTCATTGTAATAAGGCTGTACTTGAATGTCTCTCACATCACCAAAGGATTTTACCTCCATAGTAGCTAAGCCAAGAGTTGACAGTTCTGCTGCGCCAAGGAATGAATTGTAGGCGCAATTATTTGGATACAGATTTCCTGCTTTGGTCAAAGCTATTTGACTTGAGTGATCGTCATTATTCTCAGCCCACAGGGAGCAGGTTACACTCACTTAAGTAATGGTGCATGTATTAAGATGGTCTATCCATGAAGTCATTCATCAACTGTTTCAGTGAACAATGGTTCTGCTTGGAGGGTGACACAGACGTTAGGTGAGGGTAAGATTCTGGTTCATTGGCGGTGATGATTTTAAAAAGCATTCATCTCAGAAAAAGTAACTTATAGGTGACCCCGGTTTCTTCCAAGCACAGAGCTGTTGTAGGAATGCGTCTTCATGCTCCTCCCAGGTGCAGCGGGTGGGAGTGGGGTTCAGATCACTCACTACTGCTTGGGGTGCTAGTCACTTGAACAGTGATGCCTCTACTGTTTAAAGCTTGAACTCAAAACAGCGTTTCTCACCCCTCAGAGTATATGTAAATTGTATTGGGCTCTGAAGAAAGTTGGCTGTTGCATGGAACTTTAGTCTGCCTTGTTTATTGGCTCCATTCTCCCAGACCCCACCCTGAGAGTGACACATAAATCAATTAATAGAATTTAAAATGTTTAACCCTTTAAGACCTGGGGGTACAGTTTACCAGTGGAATGCTCATCTAATATACACAAGGCCTGGGGTTCCTTCCCTAACACCATATAAATGGAAACGAAATTTAAGATGAAATGTAAGACCTGTGATTCATGTAACTTATGTCAAATAGTCCAAAGAGTTGTTTGTGAGCTTAGAAGCCTGAGGCTGAGAACCTAGTAGAACAGGCCCAGGTATGTCCGAGCAGGCCCATCGTTAAAACATTCCTGGGGCCACCTGGCCATAAAGATATAATGGGAACACAGGAAAATGTCCGGGCTATCTTGACTGAGTCATCAGCCACCTGGCCCGGCACCTCCTTCTGCCTGTTGCCCTCCTGACATAGTTTGAAGTTACACGTTAACCAGATGTTCCGCTGACCTAGATAAGCTTCCAGCCCTCGGAATTCCTGACACCCTGACTTGCATGTACTATTCTCCTACGTGTAATCATTCTGCTGATGTTTAAATGAGCCAATCCTGTGAAACCGCACCAATTCCTCCTAGCCCCTGACCCTCTCCCTATAAAAACCCCTAGCTTTTGAGCCTCGTGGTCGATTCCTCTGTCTCCTGTGTGAGATACATATCGGCCCAGAGCTCCATCATTAAACTGCCTCGTGTGTTTGCATCAAGATGGTTCCTCGAGTTTCCTTGGGTGTGCTCTTTCCCGAGACTCGAGTGGGGGGGTCCCCGAAAGGGGGTCCCTGAAAGGGGGTCCTACACATACACATCCCCAAATTTATACAACTTAAGGTCACAGACTGTTAGACCTCTTGACAAACTGTTAGTTACCTGTTTAACTGAATAACTTAGCCTACTGTGTACTCTCTATGTTGGACTAATTAAATAGGAAACATGTAATAGAATGGAAGCATTATCGTCTATTGATTGGAGAGTAGTTTACACTGTCACATGTCTCTTGGCCTTACTCTATCACTCTAGTGTATGTGGTACAACCACTTGAAGCTTATCCCTCACTACGATAAGACTCAAACTATGGTTATCTTATTTGGCTTTGACAATTACTGGGGATGGGGGGGTTAACCCCTAATTTACTCTTCTAACTCCTGGGTCTGGCTACCTCCCCAGTGGTGTACCCCAGATACTTGCTGTTTCTCCTGGCCATGTGCTCACAGCCCATCTTCCCTTTTGCCTTCCTCCTCCCCTTCTCACCTCTCCCAACCTGGTTACTCCAGACCCACCTACCTCTAATCCCTCCAGTAGCTGGCTATAGCAAATTTGTATCTAGCCAATAGTTTTAAGTCAAGGAACAGAGTTTGCACAACAAAAGCTTATAAACCTGAGAAGTCCCTTACAGGCCTAGACCTTCCCTGTAGAATTTAGCATTACAATACATAGCAGCAAACCTGGCTGTGAAAAACTTCTCTCCAGTAGAAAGCCAGTAAGACTTTTGTATTTTTGCAAAAACTCTTATTTAGGAGATAATGCTTTGAAAATTTCATATATAAATTATAAATTCATATCAGCATATATGTATATGTTGATATGCATATAATTCTTTGAAGATTTATTGCAATGTATTTTAATCATATTCACTTATGACTCTTCCCCCTAGTTCCTCCCAGACCTGTCCCTTGCCCCCTGCCTCCCATGCTCCACCCTCCCACTCGTATCCTCTCTCCCTTCTTAAATAATCCACTGAGTCCAATTTGTGCTGCTCATATGCTTGGAGATGTGGAACATGTAGACCTACGAGGAGCCTCCCTTAAAGAACACCAACTCCTCCTCCCCCACTAGCCAACAGCTGTCAATAACAACCCATTATTTCCACGTACCACGGTTTATGTATTCTCCCCAACAGACATCTTGGCAGCTTCTAAACGGTGGCACTAAAAATCTGTGTGGAGATTTTGTGTGGGTATTTGAATGAGAGTGACTGTAGTGTCTGAGTTGCTTCTCCATGCACACAGCATACACATGGTCACTCAAAGTGCCAGGCCAAGTTTCAGGGAAGTGGTTTCCCAGGGCCATGCCCTGAGGCAAGGTTCCAGTTGTCCTCGGGATGGGTTGTTGTATGGAAGTTTCCACAAGACAGTCTCTGAATGTACCATGTGATGTAAACAGGTTGTAGGCAGCTCCTTTTTTTTTTTTTTAAGATTTATTTATTTTATGTATATGAGTACACTGTAGCTATATTTAGACACACCAGAAGAGGGCGTCAGATCTCATTACAAATGGTTGTGAGCCACCATGTGGTTGCTGGGAATTGAACTCAGGACCTCTGGAAGAGCAGACAATGCTCTTAACCACTGAGCCATCTCTCCAGCCCTGTCTAGCAGCTCCTTGTTGTGCAAGGTACACGCAGTAGTTACAACAAGCCCACGTGAGGAACTTGATAAACACATGGGGCCAGCAGCAGTGATGGGGCCAGCGGCAGTGACGACATGAGTGATGAAGGTGTATCCATCATCTGGTCATTCTTGTCCAAACCGCCCATGTGCTTATGGTCGTCCTGGGCAAGCTTCATGGTCCTGTTGTGATCCTGGCATGGTTACTTCAATAACAGTGCCTCCCTTCTTCCGATTGACAACTCCGTTTCTGGTAGGATCGTGGAAGTTGGAAATAAAGGTGATGAGATTGTTATTCTGCCATAGCATGCATACTACGCTGTCCCCGCATAGAAGGCCATCTATGCGCCTGCTTTCTTCAATGATATGACCTGGAATGTTCACTGGCCCTTTATCACCCACACGGAAGCTTAGATCCACTTTTGGCGCCACAAAGTTCCTAGTCCACCCCTCATCGATGGCACCAGAATCTCTCACTTGGTTGAGGGCCACGGGCACGCCCCTGCTTCCAACACCCTGTCTTTCATTTTCAGAATCACCACTTTCACTTTCACTCAGTGCTTCATCACTTAAATCAGAAAGAGAAAGGAACTCCTTGCTAAATTCTCCCTCATCAGACGCAGAATTCTGTAAGAGACCCCCCCACCACTTGTTGAACTGAGTGGCCAGTTGACCTCACCCATTTACCTGCTGAAGCGCTCAGTTCATCAGCTGCTCGCTTCATGGTCTATTCCACCACCACCCCCAAATCATCTTAAAATACAACGGAAACAGACATTTGCAATAGGCAGCCGTTTGCAATCAGCTGACGTCACGCTAGTGCAAGACTTAGCCACGATTGGATGCTATTTTTAGCTCTTGGCAGTGAGGCATCTATTTCTGCCATACCAGGAACTCAGTATTGTAGACATTTACATCATTCCCATCCAGTAGGGCTAAATGAGCTATCAATACATGAAAAGTCATAGAAGAGACATAAATGTGTATTACTAAGGAAAAGGAGCTGAATGTGTGAGGCTAGGCTGTATGATTTCAATTTTTTTTTTTTTTTTTTTTTTTTTTGGTTATTTTTTCTTTTTTTTTTTGTTTCATTGTTTTGTTTTAATGATTTCATGTTTTTCGAGACAGGGTTTCTCTGTATAGCCCTGGCTGTCCTGGATCTCACTTTGTAGACCAGGCTGGCCATGAACTCAGAAATCCGCCTGCCTCTACCTCCCGAGTGCTGGGATTAAAGGCATGTGCCACCACACCCAGCAATTTCAATTTTATAAAGTTATGGAATATGCACAACTATGAAGACAGAAAAAACAGAGATTACTGGAGATTGGAGGGACGGAGGGACTAGCCAATACCTCACAAGAGCTTGGCCAGGGCTCTGAAGCGCTCGCTCTGTATGCTACTGTACTTGGAGACAGCTGTTAGAATTCATTTGCCCCAAACCCGTGCACAGTGGTGCTGAGTGAGAACTTGAGATGGTAACAGGGATTTGCCAGTTGCAGCAAATGTGTCTCTCTAGTGGGAGAACCAGACAATGGGAGAAGCCGCACACATGTCTGGAGTGCAGAGACACAGAGCACTGCTCTGCCAGTACCTTCCACTGACTTTTACTGTGAATCCAAAATTACTATAGAACTCACACACTTTTTACTCTCTCTCTCTCTCTCTCTCTCTCTCTCTCTCTCTCTCTCTCTCTCTCTCTCTCTCANACACACACACAACAGGAAAAGAGAATTTGACTTTTTTTTAAAGCTACATATACAGTATAATTAATATCATAAAGTCCTTTTAAGAAGACTTTGTACAGCAAGGGCCACTGTGTTGGTATAATTGGGAACTACTGTTGATTGCCCCTAGGGCTTTGAAGTCACTGAGGGAAAACAATATTTCAGTGAAGCACCAACCCTTTGCCACTCAGTCGGTAAAACAGCTCCTACGTTTTGCACAGGAGAAAGGAGTAAGGGCTATGTGTCAACTAGTTGCAGATGTCTGTCCTACCAGTGTCTGTCCTGCGTCATTCCACAGCCCACAAACCAACTGTGCCTTTACCTGAAGGACCTTACTTGCTTCTCTCAGGCAAGTTCAGTTCTTCTAAGCTTCAGGGCTCAGTTCACTGAAGTCACTACCTGGAGCACAGATGTTACTCATCTCCAAAGTTTTATGTTACCAAGTTGTGGATCTCCTCTGAGACTCATCAAAATTGCTATAGATCTTTCAGCCCTTCAGTCCTAAGAGTAGTTTTCTCAAAAAAAAAAAAAAAATCTGTGAATGGCTTGGCTTGCACCAAGAATCTCTGGGATTTGACGAGGTAACAACAACATAAAAAAGCAAAGACGCTGAAAGGGTAGATCAGAGGTTAAGAGCGCCTGCTGATCTTCCAGAGGACCTGGGTTCGATTCCCAGCACCCACAAGGTAGTTTACAACCTTCTGTAACTTCAGTTCCAAGGGATTCCTTCTGGCCTTCCTGGGCATGGCATACACAAACATACAGACAAAAACACCCATGAACATAAAAATAAATAAAATCTTCTTGTAAAAATGTACATTGTCTCATAGATGCACTTTTGACAAGAATCTAAAACATTTTCATCATCATATGAATAGGTGTTAGAAAGGAAAAAAATGAAGCTGTCCAGGTGACTCTGTGGACAACCTCACAGCTGTGAGGACTGGCACTCTGCTCCTTTGTACGCACAAAAATACCAGGCAGGTGTAATCCCCCGTAAACCATCAATCCAGACACAAAGACAAGGGATCTCTGGAGCAAGCTGGCTGTGGGCTAGTAGGATTGGCAACCTCTCTACTCAAGTGAGAGACTCTGCCTCAGTGTATAAAGTGGAGAGGTACCGAGGAAGACCACTAACACCAACCTTGGGCCTACTCGCATGGGAACAGACACACACACACACACACACACTCATACAATGCACATATCCACAAACATGGGAACAGACACACTCACACCACACCCACCCACATACACACAAATAAGGAATTAAGTATTGGTGCATGTTACAACATGGATAGAGCTTGAAAACATGGTACATGAAGGAAATAAGCCACAAGGCCACCCATTGCATGACATGATCTCTACTACATGCTAAAAAATAGGCAAATCTGTAGAGACAGAAAACAGACTTGTGGCTTTCCAGGGCCAAAAGATTGGAATGAAGTGGTTGCTAAATAAAGGTAAGATTGCATCAGGGAGATCAATCTGGGGAGTGGATGGTAAGGACGATTGTAAAACTGTGAGTGGGGGGCTGGAGAGATGGCTCAGCAGTTAAGAGCACCGATTTCTCTTCCAGAGGTCCTGAGTTCAATTCCTAGCAACCACATGGTGGCTCACAACCATCTGTCATGGGATCTGATGCCCTCTTCTGGCACGTATGAAGACAGCTACAGTGTACTCATAAAAATATATACATTAAAAAAAATGTGAGTATACTGAGAACTGTGAACAGTATACTCTAAATTAGTGAAATGGGTAACGTGTGAATTATGCCACAAAGAACCTGCTCAAAGCAGTCACCGGTCTCCGTCAGCTCTTGGTCAGCTCTTGGTGGGGACATGTGTGATTTCGGAGGGATGGATGGGAGAGGAAGGAGTAGAGAGCAGGCCAGACCAAACACACGTAGCTCTGTGCAATCACATCTGTTTCCAGGGAAGAAAGCGACCCCAGGGTGTCTTCAACAGCAGGAGTCTGTATTCTGAAGAAATAAAAGCGCCATGAACCCTGAAGCCTTGTGAGTTAGGCATGATTTTAAGCAAGCATCCAAAGCTATTCTTACCTCTTACGGAATAGCTTGGTATTTGTCTGTATTTACTTTTGACTATGGAATGTCCTAGAAATAATTGAAATGTCCACATCCTATAACTAAGTGCAGTTTCTAATTCTTACTTGGCTGCTTGTATAAATCCTGAGCAAATCTATGGACTTCTTTTCCCAGGACACAAATAATCACAATTGTCATCTCTGATTTACCTAGTATCTTGTTAAGCAGCTAAAAGTAAATATTGGAAATTATTGCCTGCTCGAGTTTGAACAGGTGTCTGTGTAAAGGATGGGCAGAAATCATTTTAAGGTTGATGGACTTGAAGCCCAGTCACACTGATGTCCTTACATCTCTCACAGTACTTGGGTTTTGGTAAATTTTCATTACAAATTATCCCAGATTAATTGTGCAGATGTATCAATAAAGTATACACAACCAGGTGATGATAATTAAAAGATCCCAATAAACAATTGCCTAATGAGTTCGGTCCTGATATAATAGACACTAGATGAAGATGGCTCGAGAGACACAAGATGAAAATAAAACTGCTAATTAAGCCGATTGGAGCATTAGAACCATCATAGGGACACCATTTTAAGCTTGTCTGTAGTCCCAAGACACTGAGGTATGTGTGAAAGATTCTCTTTCAATTTGGTCAATCTTTCCCAAGATAAAACTTTTGACAAGCATCAGATCCAAGATGGCCTCTGAGACTCAGCCCACAATCACCTCAAAGTGCCAAGGGGCTGTTGTGAATAGAGCTGCTCGCTCAGGTTGTCCCTAAAAGTGCTTATGTCAGAGGACTGAACCCCGATGTGACAGTGTTAAGGTAGCAAGACCTTTAAGAGGTCCCTGCTTGGGCTGGAGAGATGGCTCAGCAGTTAAGAGCACTGGCTGCTCCTCCAGGGGTCCTGAGTTCAATTCCCAGCAACCACATGGTGGCTCACAACCATCTATAATAGAATCTGATGTCCTCTTCTGTCATGCAAATAGAACACTCATACACATAAATAAATAAGTCTCATTTAAAAGAGGTCATTGCTTATTTCAAGGTAGTTACTTGGTCCATGGGTCATTAGAAAGGCTTACAGTAGTTCTTTGAGGCCCTCAATTGGCTTCTGTGAGAACAAGGCTGCCTCCTCCTCACTCTTCAGATTGCTACTTACCTGAGCCTTCTCCCCTTCCCACTCCATGGTGATGCCCCTAGCCTGTGCCCTTTTAAGGCAGAATTTCACTAGAGCCAGCAGATGCTGGTATTAAGCTCTTAGACCTCCCGAACTGTGAGCTAAATAAGTGTTTTAAGTTGCCAGCCTCGGGTGCCTCACTGCAGCGTGGGAAATGAACTTCAAGAGCTTGTGAGATGCAGCGATCACTGCAGAGGCAGTGAGAGCAGAGGATGGGGACAGGAGAGAGAAGGGGTTTGAAGAGATGCAAAGCATCTGTAAGCAGCAGGGAGGCCATGGCCTGTGTTACCACCTGAGGCCATTCGGAAGCCCATGGTTTGTGCTACCGACTGAGGTGGCCTGCACTGCCACCTGAGGCCGTGGTCATGTCCGAGTCCATTTTGCCACTGAGGACCGTGTCTGGGTCCCATGGTCTCCCCGCAACCAGGGTCTGTGTTGATGTCTGTGGCCCATGCTACCACTAAAGGCCGTGCAGACGTGAATGGTCTGTGGCACAGCCTGGAGTCATGCTGATGTCTGTATTCCAGGCTGCCTCCAAGAGCCTTGTCTGGGTCTATGACCGTACAGTCACCAGGAGATGGGCTCGTGGTCTGGGCTGTCACCAGTGGAAGCTCAACATCCATGTTCCCTATAACCAGGCCAGGAGGCTACTTAAGAGGGAGGGACACGGAAGGCTCCTGTGACCGCCCCTACCCTCTCACAACACACCCCGCCAAAGTCACAACCTAGACGGGAAGCCACCAAGGAGAACTGTTAAAAAGTGTCACTGAGATGCTGAAGAGTAACTCTCCACAACCGACAGCTTCTGGAGGTGGGGGGCAGAGGGAAGGGACTCAGCTCTATTTCAAGGGCAGGGCACTGAGAGTTTGACCACGTTCCGGTACGTCTATAGATAACACAAATTGGCCTTTGTTTTTCTGATTTTTATTTTTACTTTGCAGGGGTAGCAAGGGTTAGGGGGTGGACATAGGACTGGGGAGTAAATGTGATCATGGTGCATGATGGGAAATTCCCAGAGAATCAATCAAGATGTTATGTTAGAGAGAGACAGAGAGAGAGAGAGAGAGAGAGAGAGAGAGAGAGAGAGAGAGAGAGAGAGCAGGCTGAGTGTGGCGGCACAGGCCTATGACCCCAGCACTCAAGAAGCAGAGACAGGAAGATCCCAAGTTCAAGGCCAGCTTGGGCTGCACTAGGAGATCAGTCTCAAAAAAAAAAAAGGTAAGAGAAAAAAATTGAATAAAGAAATGATTCTATGTTACATATAACCCTGAAATTTCCCCCTACTGTAGCAAGCACTAGCGAGGCTTCTGGTAAGGCACGTGCCACGCAGTCTGATAACAGTCACACAGCAAGGTCACCATCCTGACTTGGGTTCTGTGGCTGTGTAAAAAAAAAAAAAAAAAACATTTCACTGTTCTAGGAAATACCATTTAGGAAAGGAGGGGCATGAGGCCCAAGACATTACTCTGAGAATCGTAGGCTTAGATTTTTCAAAACCCACTTTAATTATGGTTCCATTATGCCCAAACCTCCCTTCTAGCCCATCACCTCAGAAGACGGTTATTGTAAAGAAAACACATGTGACTCAGCCTATGGACTTAAGGAAGGGCAGTTCCCATCATTCACATGGCAGCTCCCAACTGTCTGTAACTCAAGTCCCAGGAGATCTGACACTCTCACACAGACAAACATGCAGGCAAAACACCACATAAAAGTAAATAAAAATCTTTTTTTTTTTAAAAAAAATTAAGACATGAATAAACATAAACGTTAAAAAAAAACAGACATCATAGCAATGTAATAGAATAAAAGATGCAGAAATATACGCACACAGCTACAGCTAGCTAACTTTCAACAAAGCTGTCAACAACATCAATTAGGAAAAAAAGAGTCTTGTCAACAAATGATGCTGGGATATGTGCACATGAGAAAGAACTACACTACATCTGTATCTCTCACCCTCTACAAGAACTCAAAGTGAATCAAAGACCTTACGGGATGGCCTGAAAATCTGAAGCCGCTGGAGGAAAGCGTAGAGAGTGCATTTTAAGACACAGAGAGCACTGCCAGGGACCTTCTGAAAGGGATTCCAACAGCACGGGGAATAATCCCAAGAACCGACACGCGGCGAAGGAAACGAACACCAGAACAAACAGAAAAACTATAGAATGTGGGGGGAGGGGTCCCGTGTGAACTATTCACCAAACAGGGATCAATATCTATAATATATAAAGCACTTTGAACACTAAACAGTTAAAAAAACAATCATCCGAAGATGTGGGTTAAATGAGATAGAAAAGGAAGGAAATATAGTTGTCAATAAATATTTGAGACAATTGGCTTCTTTCGCTGTCAAGGAAATCATTACATCAACCAAAATAAGCCAGGGCTGGAAAAACAGAAGACAAATAGTATATTTATTTCAGCAGATACAGAATCTCTCTCTCTCTCTCTCTCTCTCTCTCATGCACGTTCATGTGTGCAGGTGTGTTCACGTGTGTTCACGTATGATGATGAAGGACCACAGAAGAGAGGGAGGAGATCTTAGATCAGGAAGCGGGCAGAGGAGTGCATGTGATAGGAAAGCAGAATCCAGGATTATTTGCAGGTCAGAAGGAAACCAATAAGAGAAGAGGGTGGGAGATGTGTGGGGGACTAATAAAGACAGGGCATGACCGCGTATGTATGAAAATACCATAATAAAACCCACCGGTTTGCAAGCTAACTTTAAATTTTCACTTATTGCTATTAAAATGTAACTAGAGCTGGGTGTGGTGGTGTATGCCTTGAATCCCAGTCCTCAACTGGGTAGGGGCAGAAAAAAGTGGAGCGCTGTGAGTTCAGGCCAGGCACGTCTACACAGGGAGTTCCAGGCTGGCCAGGGCTGCTCAATGAGACTATTTAAACAACAACAACAACAACAACAACTACGTAGCTTAGTGAGTCTTTGCCTAACACGCAGGGAAGGCCCTGACCTCCACCACTGTAAGGTAAAGTTAAGGTGGTCATGTGACTCTTCAGCTAGCTGGTACCCCTAATGAATTCACTCAGGATAATTCCAAAGTCTTCTCAAGGTCTAGAGAGGCCCTGCTAACCCTCCACTCAGAGCCTAGCCCTGTGTTCCCTCAGCCCGAGTCCCACTAGCAGCCTTACCGCTCACCAAGCCAGAGGATCACATATCCTTTTCCCTCTGCCTAGGATACTCCTCACCCAGGTATGCATACCGTTCACTCTCACGCTCCCTCAGGTCTCTGCTGAAGTTGTCTCTTGTTATGATTTGATGGCAGAACTGGGAACCAAATCCGTGACCCCAAGCTTGCCAGACAAACACGGTACTCACGGATCCCTATCAGAAGGCCTCCAATATTACCTTATTAGAGGGATCTTTTCTGACCAGGCCACCTCATCTAAAATAGCACCCTCCCAATCTTCCCCAAATCACTGTGGACTCACTACCTATGCCTACCCCAAATTCCTGTTTAAGTAAGTCTTAGTTCCCAGTGTGATTATATTTGGAGATTGGGAGGAGGAAGCAGCGTGGTGTAACACCAGTAATGAGGTTAGAGCCCTGTTAAGAAAAGACTGGAACTCTCCCCAGCCCTGTGATCTTTCCAGTAGGCAAATGGCGATCTGCAAACCAAGAAAGGGAGCCTGTGGAGCTGCCACCTTGAGCTTGGATTTACAGGCCCCAGACTGTAAAATAAGCATTTGTTTAGATGGCACAGCGGTTAAGAGCACTGACTGCTCTTCCGAAGGTCCTGAGTTCAAATCCCAACAACCACATGGTGGCTCACAACCACCTGTAATGAAATCTGATGCCCTCTTCTGGTGTGTGTGAAGACAGCTATAGTGTACTGAGATATAATAATAAATAAATCTTTCTTTTTTTTTTTTTTTAAATCTAACAAAGCAAAAACATTTGTTGTCTGCCTATCCTGTGCTGCAGCCTGAGCTGAGACCACCCCCTTGCCCTTTTTCATTCCCTTGCCAGCACTTGAATTGTTTGTCATATATGTATCTCTGCCCAGAAAAGAAATTACATATTCTGCTCTTTGATTGTTTTCTTAGAATCTGAGATCAAGAGAATGCCTTCGATTTTCAATAAGTATGTTAGGAGACTAGTTTCTAGATTCTACTGTTAACTGATGATAAGTTGGTCCCTGGTGACAATAGTTCAACAGAGAGCTTTTTCCCCACAAGGATGAAGGATAAGTTGGGCGTGGTGGCACACACCTTTAATCCCAGCAGGCAGTTTGCTGAGTTTGAGGCCAGCCTGGTCTACAGAGTGAGTTCCAGAACAGCCAAGGCTACTCAGAGAAACCCTGTCTCAAAAAAACAAAAACAAAAACAGAACAAAACAAAAAAAGGCTAATTGGACTTGGTGGGTTATATAGAAGAGGAGGAGGAAGACGGAGTTAAAGTGGGGTAAGGAGTGGGGGTAGATCTCAGTGGAGTCAGGGAGGAATAGGAAGTGAATTTGATCAAAATACATTGTATAAATATGAATTTCTAAAAATAATAAAATATATACTTTTTAAAATAGCAGGAAATGGAGCTGCTGGTCACTAGCACAGCAGTTATAGAACTGTAAAATAAAGGGTAACAGCAGTATGATTATTTAAAGTCTGCGCACAGGATATAAAAGAAACCTACGCGTACTTTCTGTAGTTTGTGGCCACTGAAGGTAATTCATTACGAGAATCAGGGAGCAGGAGAGCCATTGTTCACTGTAACATATTTAAAAGGTTTGTTTTTTATTTTGAAGTTTGTTTTGTTTGATCTTGACCTGTGCTAACTGCATATTTGAGCCTATGAGGGGGAAGATCTGAACAACCCACTTTTTCAGTCCATTTGTTAGGCAAAATATGAGGAAACGTGGTCTATTTTATCCGTTTTTTTTTTTTTGTTTCGAAGTGGCTATTTAAGTACAGATAACAGTATACACGGCAAACTGGAGGAGCGGGTCTTGCTGCCTTAACCAACCCACCTGCTACCTGATCTGTCCACTCAGACTGGAGAGCCAGCTATGCACTGTGGTGCAGTGTATCTGGAGGCTTGCCCAGCCAAGCCCCAGGAGCAGGAAGAACCCTCAGAATGAGCATGTGGAGGTTGAGAGAAATCACATAGGACGCAAGCCATTTGTGATTTCAGAACAGAGTGGGGCGGGGAGGGAACCACAAACAATAGGGAGAGAAGAATCAAGGGAAGGTCAGTACATTTTGCTTACAAGATCTAGCCACGTAGTTGTAAAGTATGGCGGGGGGGGGGTCCAGTTTTTGTAGTACAGACCACTTGCTTAAAACAACCAGCCTTTCTTCTTAATTAAGTTGATTTGGAGGTGGTTCTGTTTGCGCTGATAAAGCTGAATACATGGAGACATTGCCATAAATCTTTTTTAAAAGAATTTTACTTATGTGACTGTGTGTGTGTGTGTGTGTGTGTGTGTGTGTGTGTGTGTGTGTGTAGCCCAGGAGTATACAGACGCCCACAGAAACCAGAAGAGCATGATGTCAGATAACCACACCCCCCCCCCACCCCGGGACTGGAGCTTCCCATTCTGAGCCATTGAAATTGCGCTGGGTTCTGAAGGCCAAGCCCTCTCCAAGAGCAGCACACAAACTAACTCTTACAAAAATCATAGGATGATTATTTCAAGCAACTGTGTTTAGCACCTATCCTGCATAAGCATTTGCCTAATTGTGTGGCCTTGCCTGGTTTTGTTTCTTTGTTTTTTTTTAAGATAGGGTTTAGGAGCATAGCTCCTGTAACTCACTTTGTAGACCAGGCTGGCCTGAACTCAGAAATCCTCCTGCCTCTGCCTCCCTAGTGCTGGGATGACCACTGCATCCTTGTGTGGGTTTGCTCTACAACTGCCAAGTTGTTTCCGGAGTTTTGGTGGTGGTGGGTTTTTTTCCAACTGAAATAACATTTTCCAGTAGTTAACACAGCTAGGAGGTAGGTGTACTCTGAGGACAGAGGGGGAATTGGGTGATGTGCCGAAACACCCAGATACCAGGGATCTGAATATTTAAATGACTGTGATTGGATAATTCCTCTCTGGTGGAAAAAAATCACATCATTCCTGTGCACTGTTCTCTCTTCTTACAAAAAGGACTAAAACAGTCAAGTATGGTGGTGAACACCTGTAACCCCAGCACTCTGGAGATGGAAGCAGAAGGAAACATTAGCAATCATAATAGCAAGTCTGTGTCCAGCTGATCTATGTGCCTCCTGTGCCTGCCTCAAACAAACAAAGCACTAAAAAAAAAAGTCTAAGTTTGTGACATGTGCTTAGCCACAGGTATGCGTGTGTATACATGCAATTTCACCGTGCAAAAGCGAGCAGTATATGGACCTTCGGAGCAGAACTTTTCATTGCACAGGTATCAAGACACGTCTGTTTCTGGAGATGATGATGATGATGATGATGATGATGATGATGATGATGATGATGATAAAGTTTCCGAGTGTCGTTTGCTTGCAGAGAATTCTGGAAACCAGATGTGGGAAACATTTCTAGCTATGCCCACTTGCTTGTAGATGCTTCCCTCTGCTGTTACACAGGGCAGTGTTTTAGGGGAAACCACATCCCCGATCAGCTGGGGACCCAGCGGAATTTGTAACCACCGGTGACTGTCCGGATGGTGAAAGCTTTGCCCTGGGGGAAGGCCAGGGTGCGGATGGTACTGTGGCTGCGGATGGGGGTGCTGAAGGAGCCGCTTTCCTCCAGCTCACTGTGACTCAGATTCACCGAGCTGGCGCTGCAGTCGGTGCGCAGCCCTCGGAAGGCGCCGTGGAGGTTCCTGGAGCTGCAGTCCTTGCTGTTTGGCTCTGGTTGCAGCCGGGGCCGCTTGGGGTCGCGGTTCTGCAGGGCTTCCTCGCAGCGCTGGGAGATGTCCCTGAGGATGGCGTCCACCTCCGCGCAACCCTGCCCTGCTTGCCCCGCAGCACAGAACAGCTCCTCCAGGCTCCTTTTCGTCGTTGCCTTGATCTGGAAGGGCTCGGCCGGAGACTGCGTGATCATCAGCTTCTGTGAAAGATGAGGAAGAGCCCTGGAGCCAGGGGGACTCGCCTGGAGCCGCGCTGGAAAAAAAAGAGTCAGGCGCGCGCTACTCAAGGGACACCCAGGGGACCCAACACAGGCTCACTGTCATAGTTCCGACCGTGTCCCGCGCGCCGGTCCACTTACGTCCAGCACTGAGGCCAGGTGCCGGGTCCGGCTGGCGAGTTCTTTCAGCTGCACGTTCCTCTCCCTGAGCGAGGCTATCTCCTCCTGCTTCTGCGTCAGCGTCACGTGCAGCTGCAGAAGGAGATCCAGCATCAGACAGAAGCCACAGTGCTGGGTCTGCTCTTCAGGGATTAACTCAGACACTGACTCATCGGGTCTCATCAGGACCGAAGGCCCACGGGCTTTTATTAGCCTGACAGTAGACAATTATTTGACTTTTTTTTTTTTAAAGAAAGTACTCCAATAAACTGTATCTCAATTATACTTTAGTGTGTTGTTGGGTAGTTGTCACAAGTACTGATTTGGTCAGCAGGCCCTCTGAAAGTCAACTGTCCTATGTCTCAGTTTATTTATCTATAAAATGGGGCTAGATTGCCTAGCTTGTGTTGTGTCAACCGAGAGAAGACAGTAAATTGATAAACACAGAGTCAGACACATCAAAACCTGTCCATAAATATTGTTAGTACAAATACCAATTGGTGGGACTCCGGAGCAGTGGTGTATGCCTGTAATCTCAGCACTAGGGGAAACTGAGGCAGGAGGATCGAAACTCTAGGCAAGCCTGTGTGTGCTACACGGTTAAGTGCAGGAAATAGACAGGGGTGGGAAATGCAGCCCAGTTGATAAAGTACTTGTGCATGAAGCCCTGGTTTAGATCCCCAGTATCACAGAAACCACAAATGTGATGCATGTCTAACAAGTTCAAGGTCACCCTCTCTAAGATAGGGAGTTAGAGGTCAGCCTGGGCTACATGAGACCTTATCTTGAAAAGAAAAGAAAATGAAACAGAGACAAAGAAGAGGTAGGACTCTATCATCTCAGTTTAGCAAGTTCAGAGCCAGGTTGAGCCAGGGAGCAATGCCCGCTATGACAGCCACCGGGTCCACAAAAGCACACCCAGCCATTACAACTCCCGACTTCTGCTCTACACCAGACCCTGGCTCTATCCCAAAATTCCCAGCCACCAGTGTCCCTACTTGGTTATTCTCTATGAGAGCAGTCCCCAGTGCCCTCTGGTTCTGGTCAGCCACCTCCTTCCAGTACTGCTCCGTTGGTGGTGGCGGCAGGTCTGGAGTGCAAGGCCGTGGGAGCCGTGGAGGAGATCCCAAGGCAGGTGGCTCCAACGATGGGGAGAGGCAGGACCCAAAAGACGAAACATCGCAAGGGGAAAAGGGAAAGTCACTGTCGGTCAGGGGAGGTGACATCAAAGAGGATGAATCTAGGAGAAAACAAGAGTTGGATTGGCTGCTCCCAGATCGTGCCCAGTTGACACAGTGCCACGGGGACAACAGCCACCCAGACAGTTGGGTTTGTGTGAGCTTTCTTTATAAGGCAAAGTCCATGATCCCCAGTTTCTTGCTATTTTGTTCATAGGCTCCAAGAGCCCTATACACCTGCTGGGCTAAACCTGAAGCAAATCGGGCAAACCTGCTGAAGCATAGAAAGCATGAAGCTTTGTTCCTTTGTAGACCCTTTTCACTTAACTTCGGTCCCACCATCACAGTAGGAACCTTATTCTCAGAACCCACACTGAGAAATCCATAGATGCACTAAAGACCAAGCGATGTGATTTTCCCACTGAAGGGAGAGGATATCCTCAATTATGATTCTGACTCCCTGGTGTCATCCCATGTGTCATTTAACTGCAAAGGGGACTGCACTTGCCTGCAATGAGGTCATCCACTGCATCTCTGAAATTCTGCAGGTTGAAGTCTTCTTCAGTGTGCAAGGAGGGGTTCTAAAACAAACCAAGGGTGTGAACCAGTCAGCTCTGAATCTGGGCTTCAGAGAAAAATTCTGGACAGACAGACAGACATCCTCAGAGGTTGTAATGCTAGCCTGCGAACACTCTGGCTCACAGCCAGAAAACTCAAGTTTCGTCTGAGCCATAGAACAGTAGGCTTGCCTTGGGCCGGCAAGTGGGTCAGGCTACACCTCGTGAGTTCTGCGTCTGCACATGCCACAGGTGCAGCAGTCCATCTTCTGGCTGTGCCAACGCAGCTGGGGTTTGAACAGCTGATCTGAGCTCCCCCATAAATGACTCCTCTTGATGTTCTGTGCACCTACAGAACTGCCACTCCATCTTAAACCACCTTACCTCTTAAACCATCTTACATCTTAAACCATCCTTACCTCTCAAATTAGCAGAGAGGATGACATTAATACCAGGTCAGGCACAAAGGCCTCCAAAGGCTAGGGGCTTAAAGTGTTAACCACTTCACCCATAAAGGGAAGGGAAGAGTGAGCTGTCAATAAAGGGGCCAGGGATACTCTGAAAAGACACCTGCTCACAGGTCTGCAGCAGCTACGGTGTCTGGTTTGTTAGTGTGTTTGGTTCTCACAGTCTTTAAAAGTTGGACATGGCTTTTCTCCTATGGTGGTGCACCCTTCCATATTGCCTGGCCAGGGCTCCCAGGTCCCTGAGAAAAGAAACCTATCCTTCACCTGGATAAGACTACCTGTTCTTCCGGACACTTCATGCCCCACCAAAGAAGCATCAAGCCCCTGGCTTCTAAGGCGCCAGAGCTGAGAGGTGCCTCTGGCTGGGATGTGTCAGCAATGGAAAGATGTGGAAATTGGATGAGTTAAGATGACATATTTAGAGGGAAGGGGAGGGGGGAGTCTCTCTTCCTCAAGATGGCAAGAAACTAGAATTTTGCGACGAGCATAATAAGATTGTTAAAGCGGCCAGATGCCCAACGTCCATCTCTAAAGATGGACCGTTTTCCACTAGCTTGTTTACAGAGCCCTTTGTCCTTTTCCCCCAGTGACTTCCATACTTCTTTAGTACCCATGAAATACAAATGGTTCCCGAGGGCCTGGAAGTAGGTGACAAACAAGACAGTTATTCTGAGCTTACGGCCACTCACACAGTTCCTCAGCCCACCAGCTCTGAATTCCCTCGTTCAGATGAATGGCAAGGTGCCCTGAAGTAAAAGTTAGCCAGACCGGCTCTGGAAACGAGTACTTAAGAACATACTACAAGGGAGGAGGAAATTGGAATCTAGGAGGTTTGGCTTCCTGCACTCTGCTCAATGCACCTGTGCTCCCAGTCCATCTCGAGGCCTTTGAGGAAATAAACCCATCAGTTTTCTGGTTGGGTCGGTAATTGGCTGTGATCCACTCAAGGGAAAGAGTACCTGCGATGCGGAAGAATCGCCACTAGGAGACGCTTCGGTTCCGAGCAGCGAGGTGCAGTCGGCGAGGTCCTGCAGGTCTATGGTGGTGAGAGCTGCGCGGGGAGATCGGGAGACAGGCACCCAGCGAACCCTAAGCCTCTGCCAGGTCGCCGCCAGGACCCTCAGTGAGGACCTCGGAACCAGGGGGAGAGGGGCTGCGGACCATGTGCGCCGCACCCACCCGGCATGGATAATCAGCTTGTGCAGATGCCTCGGGGCTCACCTGGCAGCGGGGCGGGCTCTGCGTCCGGAGGGTCCTCGTACACCGACACTGGGCTGCCGCCACCGCATCCGGAGAAGGACTTCCACGGAGGAACGAACTAGCCAGTCACAGAAACGGGGGATGCACATGGTCAGCGTTCGGAGCGCGAGGCTGGCAGACTCTCCCAGAGCCAGGACCACAGCGGGAGGATTCCCCACCTTGCTCTCCGGCTTCTCGGGCTTGCCGAGGGTCCGCCGCGACAGGTCCAGCATCCTATTGGGGCAGATGCTGTCGAAGGCCCGGCGTCCGGC
Organism: Mus pahari; assembly: GCF_900095145.1. NCBI lineage: Eukaryota > Metazoa > Chordata > Mammalia > Rodentia > Muridae > Mus > Mus pahari. Next base: position 43,247,360 of record NC_034600.1, on the reverse strand, counting down.
TGCGCTGCCCTCGCACGCTTGCATCCTGGGATGAAGACCCACACCCAGTGCCGCTGCACCTGTTGGTGCCTGAGGCGGGCGACGGCGCGTGGAAGGAGAAGAGAGGGAGGGCCTGGAGGACAAGGGCCGTGCGGGAGGGGCGGCTCGCGCCTGAGCGCCAGAGGTGGCGCCTTCAGCCCGGGACAATCTGCGCGGGGGCGGAGGCGTTAACCAACCTGGCAACCTGGCTTCCCCCGGGAGCTGTGAGCGCGGGGCCCGGGCCCGCGAGCGCCCTTTGGCGCCGCGGCATCTCGGCCGCGCCAGGCAAAAGGGGGCGTGGATAGGAGAGAGAGGGCAGATGCCACCACCGGTCCCTAGTCTTCCAGTTTACGGACCGCGGGGATCAGAAAAGTTAACAATTCTTTTTCTTCTTCCCACTCTAAAGACAAAGCATACAATAAATGTGAAGTGACAGCAGCCAGACTCCCGGAATTTGCCCATCAGGTTCTAGTAGGGAAATAAAGGGTTCTCCCAGGTCAGCTTCTAGATTACAGAAACTGCCCTTAAATATGAACTGTATTTTGGATTTTGACGTATGGATTTCATTTGATCTCTCTTTCTTACCTACTGCTCTGCTCTGTACCTCTGTACCTTAACCTTGTAACTTTCCTGGAAATGGTGGTGCCTAAGCACATCTTTTTTTAAGGATCAAGAAAAGTGACAGTACTGAAGCAGAGTACTGAAGCCAGTTCGAATCTAGCTTGAGCTGCATACTGGCTTATAGACCAACCTGCACTAAAAATATGTCTCAGGGAGGAAAAAAAGAAAAGAAAAGAAAATGAAAAAGAAAAAGAAAAAAAAAAAAGAAAGGAAAAGGGGGGAAGCACATTTATTCCAGTATCTGAAAAACCCTACTGTGGACATTTGCAAATCCCCTAAAATTCTGGTGGCTTTACTATCTCAGCATTTGGCTGTCTTCTTTATAGCTGGCCTCTCCTCCTACACAGATCTCTTCAAATCAGTTCTCTCCCAGGAAGAAGCATCTTTCAGAATTTTAGTCTACTAGAAAAAGACATTTCTCAGAATAGAGCATCTTTGGATGAGGGGACCTTTTGGGGGACCACCCAGATCAGTCCAATGTAAACAAGCATCTGAAATAGGAATTTGCCTGCCTTTCTGCTGGGCACCTTGCTCTCGCCTTATACCTAGTAATATAAGTGAAAGATCTTTTTATTTGCACCCATTAGCTGAATTAAGAATCAATATATCCTCAGCAGTGGTGGATAATGGGTGAATAGACTAAGAAATGAGTTAAGGTGCACATCTGAGCTGTGAGGTTGTGGTGTCTCTCTCTCTCTCTCTCTCTCTCTCTCTCTCTCTCTCTCTCTCTCTCTCTCTCTCTCATTTAAGAATGCACAGGATGGAGATTAGACTCCACCAGACCACTATGACTTTAAAATAATACCTACCTCAGCAGGGTTGTGAAAGTGAGTTGGCGTATGTATGTATGTAGGTACAGTGGCTGTTGCTTAGACAAATTGGTTTTCTTCTCCTTCTCCTCCTCCTCCTCCTCCTTCTTCTTCCTCTCCCTCCTCTTCCTCCACTTCTTTCTCCTCCTCTTGCCCCCTTCTTCCTTCTCCTCCTCCTCCTTTTAAAAATCAGCCTTTTCAGTTAAACTTCCAGCCTCTCATAGCCTGCCCCTGGCTCTGTTCCCTAGTTCTGGAAAATGTAGGAGACAGGCATGAAAGTGTCAGAGGAAGTTGGACTGTTAGACACTAGTGAAGATACCCCCCCCCATTGCTTCTTTCCACAAGGGCCAGACTTCAAGGGCCACCTTGTCACTGAGGACCCCAGATAGTCGTTAGACAGGTGACAGGGTCCTCACCCCTCCCCCTTTCACCATCATAGAAAAGTGTTCCGGTCCCAAGGAGAGAGTTCTTGCCAGCTTAGCATATATATCCAGAGAGCACAAAGGTCCAGTCTCTGGAGGGACGAAAAAAGCTCTAAATGTTTAAGTAGACTTTCCACTCTAATTAGGTTTGGTTTTGTTTTCCTTTATAACTTCTCTCTCCCATCACTGTGCAGGCTAGGCTATTGCCTCTTGGGGGTCCTGTTGGGACCTGTGCTTGGGATGGGGTATGTGACTTTGGTGTAGCCACACTGCAACCCTAAGCATGGGTGCCATTATCCCAGTTTTAGAGATGAGAAGTGAGCCTAAGATCTCCTAGCAAAATGGCTCCACAGCTACTCACTATCCTCCTCACCCCCTCTACAGAAACAAATCTCATTTAAACTTAGCCCCCCCCCCCACACACACACACAGGTTCACTGTGAGGTTCAATGAAATTGAAGAACTTGCTGCAGGTGGTGGGGCTGATGGGCAGAGCCTACAGCTAATGAATGACAAGGAGTCTAAAGATCACGTGACAACTGCAGACCCACAGCAGCCCAGGATGCTTCTCAGCCAAGTTTCCCATCTATAGAGTCCTTGAGCAAGGCTTAGAAGCAAAGACAAAACTTAACAGAGTTCAGGGGCACTAAATGGAGAATTAGAGCGTTAGAAGAATTTCTAAAAGCAAACTGGGGGAAGCTTAGCAATGTGGCTAAGGGGAAGACTCATGGTTGGCATCGCCTCCAAGTCCTGTGTCCCAGTGTCAGCCTCTGGAAAGTGGGACGTCTCCATAGCATCCGTGAAGAGTAAAATAATTGTTGAACACACATACACAGGATATGTTGCAAGTAGTAGAATATTTATTACTGCCGTACCATAATTACCCTGGGCTCATGCTGCAGTATAAACTGGACCGTGTGTGTAGCTGCAGAGGACATGGCCCAGGTTGCAACAGCTATAACAATACGCAAAAGCATTCCAGCATTTCCTGTGTTGCACCAGGGACTGTCTCTTGCTTCACCCACTTACTAGTATGGCTGCCTGGTCCCCAAAGCTTCCCAGCTCCACATCAGTGAGTGTAGCCACTGCCTTTCCAGACAGCACAGACCATTATGACTTCTCTCATTCTCCTTGGGCCACTGGTATGGGGGAGGGGGCTCAGTCTCCTGACTGGAGTGGATTAAGATACTGACAAGCCACCTTGACTTGTCTGCTTACTGGAACAGTGGCGTATAAAATCTTTGCCAGGTTGTTTTCACAGAGCTAATAACTACAAAGTAAAACTGTGGGAGCAGGGAAGAGCCTCCGAAATTGGCAACCTAGTGACCGACTTTGCCTGGGAAAGGCAGACAGGCAGGCATGCCAACAGCAGCATTTAGACGAGCCAGAACTGTCACCCTGCCCTTGTGTACTGCAAAATAAATAAAGATTCTGTTATTGTACAATATTTACAGGTAGGAGACCTCAACTTCTCTTTGGATCAGTACTACATATTCTCCTCAAGGCACGGAGCAGGAGCCAGGGAATTTTAAAAAGGAGCTCAAGGAGGTGCTTTTTATTGCCAGCTCTGGGGCAGGCTGCACCTCTCCCAGATCTGGGGAGGCAGCATGCGAGGCAGGGAGCTGCTGTTGATGGACACGAGCTTCTGCAGCTTGCTCAGGCAGTCTTGCAGTGTCGCCTCTGGGTGCTCTCCCAGGCGCAGGTCCATCGCGTGCTGGTGCTGCAGCATTCCGTCAGCCAGCGCCAGGCAGCAGATAGCTAGCAGAGACGGCGTGTAGGTGGTGAACGCGTAATCTGTCAGGCTCAGCTCCGCCACTCCCCGGGCCAGGGTTTGAGCCTCCAGAGCTTCGGCGACCTCAGCCTTTCCGGCTTCCATGCGCCAGTGAGTGAAGTGCTCCAGGAAGAAGTTGATGGTGGGCGCGCCCAGGCTGAAGTGTAGCTTATGTAGCACAATGCATTCGAGGTTGCACAGCTGCTGCCGGGAGAACGCACCGCCGCACAGGGCCAGGAGCTGTTTCAGGCGAGGTGGGTGCACCTCTACCTGCAACACAGAGTGTGCTCCAGTTCCGGACTGGTAGGTTCCCGGGTCCCAAACCCATCCGGCCTGAAATCCGGGAGAAAACTGGGACTCGAACTTTATATTCCTTCCACTATTCCACCCCTAAAACACACACAGGGCTGCTAGTACACCTTTATCTACAGCCCAACTTTAAAGTGTGTGTGTGAGAGAGAGAGAGGGAGAGAGAGAGAGAGAGAGAGAGAGAGAGAGAGAG
>NC_034600.1:43234003-43242982 GCF_900095145.1 Mus pahari | reverse complement strand
GGGGGGGGGCGGTTGGCTGCAAAACATCCCACCCTTTCGCCTGGTGGAAGTACCTGCTTGCAAGCGATGAGCAGACAGGTGACCCCGAGCAGTTGGAAGCAGTCTGCAGCTACAGGGGTCGTGAGGAGAAAACGGTCCAGAGTATTCACAGTCAGACACAGCGACTCGAAAGAGAGGCCGAACTGGCGGTGGACTTGCAGGAGCCAGCTGAGCAGCTTACAGCGCGATTCGGCAGTCACCTGGCCGGAAGCGAGAAGGGGAGTGTCCTGAAGCACCGAACCAAGACAATCCAGAGAGGCAAAGAGGAAAACGCTAAATGACTGAAAAATAGGAAACACGTGGGGAGTACGGGCCTGGCTTAAACCAGGCGTTCCGGAACGCCCGAGAATGTTTGGGCTCGCGCCTGGTATTGTGCACAGTGCATTAGGGCACATTACCCGGTCTAAACCTCTCAGCAAGTCAAAGGGACTATAAGGGGTGGGGGTAAAGTTTGTTTGTTTTTTTTTAAACAGAAGTGTAAGCAAATTTAGGAGTTCTGGATCTAACGTAGAAGTCCTCTAACTGCATTATAATAAAACTCTCTTTACCCACCCCCCTATAACTTCCGATATCCACCTCTCCATCCCCAAATTTTCTCCGTTTAAATAGGTCAGTGGTCAATCCTCGAATGTCCCAACTGCTCCTATTGATAGCAGATAATGGGCTGCAATGACTAGGGCTGTGCGAAGGGCAACCAGCAGCCATGGAGAGAGTGAGCTAGCCTGCGAGAGGCCGAAGCGCGACCACCCCGGGTCCGGCTCTTGCCAGCGCCTCACTTGTGGCTGGCGCGCCAGCGACTCCCGCGGGTGGAAAAGGCTCTCCTGAGCCTTTCGGAAGTCGTAGCAGCTCTGGCCGTATTCTCGGAAGGTCTGGAGATCTAGCACTGTCAAGGGCTGGGCAGGGCCGAGTAGGGAGCTGCAGTCCCGCGCCGCAGACACTGCGGGGCTGTCGGCGCCGTCCGAGCTGGAGCTGGGGGACTCGAAAAGGTCACAGACGCCCGAGTCTCCCGGGAGCGAACACGCGTTCAGCGGCCGCAGCGGCTCCTTCCTCCGGAGGCGCGGGCGTCTGCTCTTCTTCACTGGGGCGCGGAGGTTCTGATGACTGTCCCGCCTCCCGGCTCCCGCGGCGGGGCTGGCCGGGCTGGCAGGGCAAGGGGTCACCATGTTACAAACGGGTAGCCGTCCTAGCGACCACAACGCCCAGAGCGTCGGCGCAAGGGCTGCGAGGAAGATCGGGCGCAGCTCTAAGTACTGGGCCTGTGCCTTCCCTCCACCACTCCCCCGGCCTCTCACTGGCTGAGTCCCGAGCCGCCCACGGGCCGCGCTTTCCCCGAGGCAGAGCCACTCCCCTCGCGTGTGAGCAACGCGTGGCCCCCGCGCTGGCGCAGGGGGAGGAGGCGTTGCAACTCCCGCCTCTCACCCGCCTTCAGCTGCGGGCTCCGCGCGTCTGTCGTCACCGTGGCAACCGCAGCCCTGATCCTGGCGCCAGCTGCGCGCGCTCGGTGGAAGAGCCTGAAGATCGCTGGCCACCTAAGGGAGTCGTGGGACCGCTGAGCGGTTAAGCCGTCCCCGGAAAAAGGGAAAGGCTGCTCTGGGGAACCTGAACCTTGGTTAGATTGTCTGGCCTGGTGTGATCATCTTTTATGCCTACCCTCACCCAGGTGGGTCCGCTTCTGAGCTCCGGACCAAGATTAGGCTAGGTTTTCTTCAGTGACCCATAAAAGGACTGGGAATTAATTTGCGACTATTTTATTTCATTCCGCATGCCCAGGGAAGCAGAGCTTTGGCGCGTCACTAACGTCTGTTAAGTAAGTGGGAGCCCGTCCAGTCAGACAGGTATTTGTGATCCAAAAACGTAGGAAACTACCTCAAATGACCGTCGCTCAAGTCCATAGCACTCTGGATACTTTGCCCCGCACTTTTCATCCCAAGCCAAACACGCCGAGGCTGCAGCAGTTTAAGGGCTTAAAGTCACAGGTGGCATTTCTGTTGAATTGCTCACAGCGTGTTCTGCTTTGGGTCATTAGCTTCTAACTCTCTGCCTTTCTAGGTTATTCTTTGCGCCCTGGGGAGAATGGAGGGGAATCAAAGGAATGCAGAGTTGGGGGAGGGGGTGGCGCTGGGACAAGAGAGAAAAATAGAATGTGACACCTTCTCCATTCTCAACCGGTTTACTCCAAACTCCGGTCTTGATCTAAATGAGACGTTAAGGTGCTGTGAAATCTGCACTCGTGGCCGTCCTCACTTATTCCAAAGACAGCTGGAAATTGTTGGAGTCCACGTGTAAATCCTGCCCCTAGAAACTTGCCAGAGAAGCAGGTGAAAGGAAAAGGGCTGGATTTCAGCTTCTCGCCTCTGTTTCTATTCTCCGTGATTCTGAAGGAGTTTTAAATTGCAGCACTTGTGTGACACGGGGTTGCTGAGAATCACCTGTGAGTTTTCTACTTGCCAGTGCCTGGCTTTCTGTCTCCTCTCAGGTTGTTGATGGGTAACATTATGGGGAGATCAACCGAATCCACAGAAAGGGGGCCACATATCAGACCTCTTCCTAGAAGAGTTTTCTGGGTGAGGAGGAAGGATCCAGGAACGCTCTGATTCTGCCTACTGTCCCAGCTGTACCACAAAGAGCAAAGTACCTCACCGGTAGGAGCCGAGGGTTCCTATTTAATGATCTTGTTCAGCAAGACATTATTCGGTCTCTGTTTCGTCGTCTGTAAAAGGATATTACTTGCTTTGCGAGTCAAGTAACATGGATGAGAAATCTTGAAACTCCTCCCCCACCCCCATTAATTTCTTTTATTTATTCACTTTACATCCGGGTTGCAGTTCCCCCTCCTCTCAGTTACCGCCTCACATCGCCCCTCCCCCCTCCTTCCCTCTCCAAGGAGAAGGGGGAGCCCCCTCCCTCTGGGTACTAACCCACCCTGACAAACCAAGTCACTGCAGGACTGGGCACATGCTCTCTTACTGTGGCCAGACAAGGCAGCCACAAACAGACAACAGAGTCAGGGGCGGCTCCCACTCCATTTGTTGGGTGACCCTCATGAAGAGAAAGTCCTTTTTAAATGCAAAGTGGTGGGGTCATCTTGGACCTGATCCAGAGGGGTCAAGAATGTTGTTATGCTGGGGGAAATTGAAGATTTATCAGTCCGTCTGTATGTGGTAAGGCTCCTCATGCTGAAACTACTTTTCTTTTTCCAAGACAACACCTGTTTTTTAGAGTCGAGCCCAACAGGCACTGCCCGAGTCTCAGCCTGATGGACCTATTCAGTGTTGGCAGAATGCTTGCTGTGTCGCCTGCTCTGTCTAATCAGCAAGGAGCTGGTGTTCTGGTGGGATAAACAAAGAGCCATTTGCCATTCTTAAAAGGACTGAAATGTGATAGGGGGAGGGGACCAAGATATCAATTTAAATTCAAATGTCAGATAAACAACAGATGCATTTCTCATAAGTTTGTGACAAAAATTGTATGAGACATATCTACAAGAGAAAAATGTTTATCTGAAATCCAAATACTACCGGAAACACTATACTACATGGAACAGCAGGCTACTTTTTAAAAGATTTACTTTTTTAAAGATTTATTTTATATATGTGAGTGCATTGTAGCTGTCTTCGGACACACCAGAAAAGGACATCAGATCCCCATTACAGATGGTTGTGAGCCACCACGTGGTTGCTGGGAATTGAACTCAGCACCTCTGGAAGAGCAGTCAGTGCTCTTAACCTCTGAGCCATCCTCCAACCCCCAACAGACTATTTTTTTTAATCTGATATTCAAATTCAACTGAGCCCTGCAACTTTGCCGCAGGATCAGCCTCATTGTTCTGGAAAGAGTAATGAAAACTTGATGGTAAAAATTGGGAAGAGAGGCGCCTTGGTCTTGCAAACTTTATATGTCCCAGTACAGGGGAATGCCAGGGCCAGGAAGTGGGAGTGGGTGGGTAGGGGAGCAGGGCAGGGGGAGGGTATCGGATTGCATTTGAAATATAAATGAAGAAAATATCCAATAAAGGAAAAGTAATGACAGCTTAAAAAAAAAAGTAGGGGAGGGAGGTAGGCAGAAGAGGAGGGCTGGACAAGAGTATTCTAAGTAAAAAAGGCTGTAGGAGGATCTGGAAGCAGTCCTGGGACATCTACAGGTGTGCATAAGGGCCTGCCTAATGAAGAATGGCCATTGCAGAGAAGAGAGTATGTGGCAAGTACTTTATTCTCTGTGTATATTATACTCCTTCGGTCTTACAACAGCTCCACAGTTCAGCTTCCGGTGTTGTAGCCATTCTTATAGATGAGGCATACAGAGGTAAAGACTGAGGTCATAAGCAGTAAACTGAGACTCAAGTTTAGCCTGGCTTCTCCATCCATGCTGTACTGCTTTGTGGGTGGAACATGGCCTGAAATGGATGAGCTCTGGGATGAGGCAGGATCCCAAGAGACTTCATCTCAGGATTGTTTCTTGCAGCTGATAGGTCTTTCCGGTCACTTGTCACTATTGAACTGATTTTTTTTTTTTCAGATCAACATAAAGAGTTAACACTGTTTAGATGAACTGATGACTTTTATAGAATTCCTGAGTTAACACTGTTTAGATGAACTGATGACTTTTATAGAATTCCTGATTTGATTCAAATAACCTTAGGAAGAAAGTTTTAAGAGATGGTTTTAGTTTTTTTCAGAAAGATCTAATAAAGTTAGAATCAAGAATAGGCTGCACCTTGGGAGGCAGAGGCAGGCGGATTTCTGAGTTTGAGGCCAGCCTGGTCTACAAAGTGAGTTCCAGGACAGTCAGGGCTATACAGAGAAACCTTGTCTCGAAAACAAACAAACAAACAAACAAAAAGAATAGGCTGCACAATAGGAACTACAATGAGCTTTTGTAATTACATTAAATAGAGAAATAGGCTTGGGACAAATTTGTGTTCAAGGAAAAACGATCAGGACCCCGGATGAGGCCACAGGTATGCACTATGATAAGGCAAGGCCGTGAGAAAACTGCCGCTTTGAGACTCGTCATGCTTTTCTGAAACTCCCCGTTTTGTGTAACATTTTATCTGTGAAGTGATTTTTCTGAACTTTTGCCTAAGAAGGTATAAAAAGGCCAGAGAGAAGAAATAAAGTGGTGGCTTGGGGGCTCATCTTCATCCATCCATCCACCCATCTAAATGTATGCGTACAGCCATTTTCCACTTCAGCCGGTGTGGATGCGTCCATATGAATGACATCTTTCCTTTCCTTTTTCTCTCTGGTTCAAGAAGAGTTAACAAGCTCCCGGGCCTAGCGAGAGCCTCTGGCTGACTTGCCAGAGAAAGGAGCACTAGCAATAAATTCATTTACTTAATTTCCCCACTGCTAAACACCGTGTGTTAATCGACAGATATTAGCACTTATTAAAGCACAATAAAAAGTTAATAAAGCGTTTCCTCGGTGCTTAATGAAGCACAGAAGAGTAAGAAAGAGTAAGTTTCCTTAGTGCTTATTTAACCATAAAGAGTTAAATAGAGGGAGCTGGAGAGATGGCTCAGGGGTTAAGAGCACTGACTGCTCTTCCAGAGGACCTGAATTCAATTCCCAGCAACCACATGGTGACTCACAAGCAATGGGATTCGATGCCCTCTTCTGGTATGTCTGAAAACAGTGACAGTGTACCATATAAATAAAATCTAAAAAATTCTTACCAAAAAAAAAAAAAAAAAAAAAAAAAAAAAAAAAAAAAAAGCACAGAGAGTTAAAGAGAAGAGAAACCAGCAGATTTTAGCCACAGAACAAAAAGTGTTATATTTCCAGAAGCCATCAGTTTCTAGCATCTAGAGAGAGTCAAAAGGCCAGAAATTATCAGTCTTTTGGCCCTCATCCAACGTTGTGTCTTCCTTCTGCTCCAAACCCTAAAAGGCTGGGCAGGCCCAGGGCAGATAGATACCACTTACCCGGGTTAAATCAAGATCAGATAAACAGCTTAAACAGAAAAGTCTTCCGACTAAAAAGCCATCAGGGCCAAATGATTTTAGCACAGGATTCTACCAGACTTTCAAAGAAGAGCTAACAACAGTACTCCTCAAGTTATTTCACAAAAGATAAAAACAGAAGGAATATTGCCAAATCATTTTATTAGACTAGCCACCCTGATACCCAAACCACACACAGACTCAACAAAACAAGATTACAAACCAATCTCCCTCATGAACATTGATGCAATAAAACACTTGCAGGTCCACTTTGTAAAAGGAACAAGGGAATATTTGGTTAATAAGAAGGAGCCAAAGATTTGGGGGATTTTCCTCCTCCAGTTTGGGACTTCCAGCTTAGGGCAACGTTCCACCCTCCACTACCCCAGATCAAGGGTGGGGAACCAAGGGCGAGCATCACATTTGTTTGTAGCATCTTTTGGCAAACAAAGCCAGTGAATTGCCACCAACCTTAGACAACTGTGTTGGGCCCTTAGGAAATGTTTAAGCTCAGTTTGATGCCACTGGAAATTATATTTACTTATGAATCTTTTCTTCTACAGTGCTTAAGCTCCAAAGCTGAGTGGTATTTAAAGTACTTAAAGTCAGACAAGTTTTGCTGGTATTTGGTAAACAATAGGCAGGGTTCAGCCCATTTTCTAAATCCAGACATTTGACTTCCACATCTCAAGATCCACCTGGGGAAAAGGCTTTCTGTCACTGCCTTCCTGGTGTCTTGCCAACCCCCAGTTCAGAAAGAGTTCAGTAAACACTCTCAAGTGCATGGCTTCCCTTCATGGGTAGATAGGTTCTCTCTCCCACCCACCTGTGGCGATCTGTTGGGCACAGGCAGTACAGAGCGATGGCTCAAAGCTCTTGCTTCCAAGGTGAAGTGCCCAGGTACAAGCTGAAGCCACCAGCTCTGACCCTTCAGTAAATTACAGAGCCTTGCTGGTCTTCAGTTTCCTTCGTGGTTGACAAAAGGGTGGCATTCAGAGGCATCTGAGACTGTGGGCAATTAGGTAGGATGTCATCTGCTTCGCTGTCTGCCACAGTTATGTGTCTAGCTAAGGTATAATGTCTGTGTCTTTTTGCTACTAAGGATGTATCACTGTAAATATTTAACATCAATCGGGAGTTTCTACCCCACCTTAGATCATTTAGTTCCCAGATAAAATTAGAGGTAGGGAGATATCAACCCTCTAAGTTATTTTGTCTGCTTGCCTGTCAATAACCCCGAGATATGACTTGATATGTTCCTCCTGGGCAACTCTTACTCCCTGGCTGCCCCACCCTCACGGCCAGTTCTTACCATCCCTTACCCCATGGTGTCTTCCTCTCTCTCCACCATCTCTTTCTTCTCCCTCATAGTCCTTCCTCAGACTTCAAGCCCAGGAATTGAAACTGTGCCTAGCTCCCTTCTGCCAAGCTACAGGCTGTAGGCATCTTTATTCAACCAATAGTTTTAAATAAAGGAGCAAGGTTACATAGCATCACTTGGTGTGCAAGGAGGCAACCAGACCTTGGGGGGGGGGGCAGTATTTAGGATTGTAATATATTACAACAGACCAAACCTTAACAAGGGTGGCAGAGAAAAGTACTTTTTCTTTTTTCCAGTTGGGGGACAGCAGGGGGCGGGGAACTTTTTTCTGGTATAAGCTTGGTTGTTGTCACTGTGAGTTCTTTTCTGTTTTTGTTTGTTTTTTGTTTTTTGCTTTTTGTGGGGGACAGGGTTTCTCTGTATAGCCTTGTCTGTCCTGGAACCAGGCTGGATCAGAGCACTTTTCTTTTTTTCTTTTTTTCTTTTTGTTTTTTTTTTGGGGGGGGTTAGTTTGTTTTTTTGTTTGTTTTTGTTTTTGTTTTTTCGAGACAGGGTTTCTCTGTGTAGCCCTGGCTGTCCTGGAACTTACTCTGTAGACCAGGCTGGCCTCCAACTCAGCAATCCACCTGCCACTGCCTCCCAAGTGCTGGGATTAAAGGCGTGCACCACCATAAGCCTGGCCAGAGCACTTTTCTTTTCTTTCTTTTTCTTAAAAATTAATTTATTATTTTATGTATGTAAATACACTGTAGCTGTACAGATGGTTGTGAGCCTTCATGTGGTGGTTGGGAATTGAGTTTTAGTTGACCCCACCCCAGTCATCTCCGCAGAGCGCTTTTCTTGATTGGACTATTTGAGGTTGGAATCTGGTCGATCTGGTGTCAGCCCACATAAAGGGACATAGAAGAAGGAATCTCAACACAAGCCTCTTCCAGTCAGCACCAGCACCAGCAGGCGATGGAGACACAGCAACAGTAGAGCAACTCTGGCAGATCTGAAGGTTACCACCCATGGATTTTAGCACCTGCAGGGAGCTGGGCTTTGAAGGACAGTGATTAGTATAAACAGTAATGTAAGCTTGGCAGATCTGAAGACCACCACCGCAGGTGGTCCAGTGGCAACGGAGAGCTGGGAGGCCCCAACAAGACAGCACCATGGAAGCAGAGAACCGGCCTGACCAGGGGCACAAGACCCTGCCAGTCTGCACCAGCACCAGGTCACCTAGGGCGAGGATTCAGTGGACACCCCCATGGTCTCTAGCGGACTGCCCTAGCGATCTTAGGATCACTGGTGAGTGGAACACAACAGCTGCTCCAATCCAATAGTGACAGACCTGTGACAGCAGAAACAAGGACACCAGAGCCTTTCCTGACCAGAGGCTCAGGTTCCTTTTAATCAGTTCAGGTTTACCTTGGTTTCAAACAGACCAGACAACTCCACGGTTCTCAAAGGAGACACCACTTCCACACACTGTAACACGCCCAGGAACTTAGGACAACAGGATCCCAGGATAACAGGAGCTGGGTCACACTAGTATTTGAGTGTCTCAGAGGAACTTGACTGCCAAGAACTCAGACACACCCAGAATCTCAGGTTCACAGGAGCCCACAATCAAAGAATCGCAGAGAAATCTGGACTCTGAGAAGTCCTGAATCAACTGGGATTATAGGAAGGACAG
>NC_034600.1:43207627-43233673 GCF_900095145.1 Mus pahari | reverse complement strand
AGAGAGAGAGAGAGAGAGAGAGAGAGAGAGAGAGAGAGAGAGAGAGAAACTGTGCAGTGCCCCCTCTCCCTTTTTATTCAGTCCAGGACCCCAGCCATGGGACAATGGGCCATGCCAGGAAATTTGTGTAAAGTAGTGTGGGTCTGAGACTCCAGTACCCACTGCTCCCTGCCAGATTCCTGGCCTGGAACAAATGGCCACACTTCTCACATAAGTAACTGTGACCTGTGGTTATGTAGCCTGAGGACAGAGTTCTTCACGCTAATGAGGTATCTAGAGACCCTGAGAGTTTAGCCAATAAGCTTCCCTTCCTGCACATTAAATACCTGTAGGTATTTAATCTCTGGTCCACTCTGAGGAGTTGCTATGCATCAGTTTTCCACTATGAACAGTCAGGAAACGGTATGGATAAACAAGGACTGCCTCTTCCATCAAAACCACCGTGGAAGCACAGAGAAGGCCTTTGCCTACAGAGCCAGAGCCTAAGTCTCCCGTAGAAGGCCTCTCTGCACCTCCAGACAACTGCGGCCAAGCTAAGGACAATCACAGATAAGCTAAACCAGAGCTCCCGTTTCCTAGCCAGCCGCGGGCTAGTTGCCATCCTCAGCCCTTGGCCTCTGACTCTGCTCTCAAGACCTCATGACTCAGCGACACCTGGATGTTCAGGAGTTTGGGAGCACCTGGTACTGGCCTTGTTGTGGACCTGTGGACCCCCATCCTTCCCAACTCCTCTGTGTGGCACCCCAGCAGCAATTGGGTGCCCCGGAGGTCAGAGAAGCCCAACTTCAGCACCCCACATCTTAGATGGCATCTTCCTCTTCCCCTACCCCCGCCCCCAACAGAGTTTCTGGGCACTTCCTTAAAGCCCAGCACCAGAGACAGCCCAGGAAAACAGAGTCAAGCACTCTCCTCATTTCTCCTCCCCAGCAGCATGTCCCACACCCCAGTGGTGGGTCGAAACCCACACCAGCCCATGAATTGTGCTGCCCACCTTCAGGTTGGGTCTCTCCACCTCTGTTAACCCAATGTAGACACCCTTCATGGACATGCTCAATGGTGAGTCTGAATCTCAAGTTGGCAACATCAATCCTCAAAACACATGTGAACCATCGACAGATTCTCTGAGGGCTTAGTGCTTGCCCAGGCTTCATAGCAGGTCAATTTCTAATCCACGGACCCAACTGGTAGCTTTAGTGTTAGGAATCTGTAGAACACAAGCTTAAGAGAAAGGTGTGAAAATGATTTGCATCAACACAACATATTTAGGTGTCATTTTATCTAATGATGTGCATTCACTCGAGTGCATCTGAGCACCCCCCTCTCCCTTAAAAGTCCATACAGTCGCAGCATGCTGGCTCCAGATGGCAATCAATGCTGTCATCATCCTCATCTCTCAGTGAATCAGCTGGTCCTCAACATCTGCTCTAAGCTTGCCGCAGTTGTTTCTTATTAATAGTATTTATTTATTTATTTATTTATTTATTTATTTATTTATTTATTTATTTATTGGTTTTTCGAGACAGGGTTTCTCTGTACAGCCCTGACTGTCCTGGAACTCACTTTGTAGACCAGGCTGGCCTCGAACTCAGAAATCCGCCTGCCTCTGCCTCCCGAGTATTTATTATGCATTCTGATTCTAAAAGTTGTGCCTGTTTCTGGTCATAGAATTTGAAAAAAAAGGTTTGTAATGTATAAAGAATTTTAATACTACAGTCTTATAGTAAGAAGCCTAGCCTTTTAGTATACAGTCTCTACTTAGCTGTAGAGTTTTTTTGTTTTTTTTTTAAGATTTATTTATTATACATAAGTACACTGCAGCTGCCTTCAGACACACCAGAAAAGGGTGTCAGATCTCATTAGAGGTGGTTGTGAGCCACCACGTGGTTGCTGGGATTTGAACTCAGGACCTTCGGAAGAGCAGTCAGTACTCTCACCTGCTGAGCCATCTCTCCAGCCTTGTAGTGTATGTCTTAAAGGGCTTTGAATATGCTTGAAATAACAGACAGCACCAAACCTACAGGACCTTTCTCCTATCCCCAGCTACCCAGGACAAGGCTAAGAACTCTGCCTTCTCACTCAGAGGGTTCGAATTGCTAATGGAATTTTCTTGTGCCTTGGGGCCATTATTAAGAAAAATTGGGGTTAGTTAAGCATAAGTACTGTGATACCATGACAGCCAGTCTAGTAACAGAGATAGAGAGCTGCTAAGTAACTTAGTATAGGGACCGCCTATAGCGTGGATACACTGGGCAAAGGGTAACTCACAGTTCAGTGGGTAGGAGCAGGGTAGAATGAGACTTCATAATGAGATTATTCACAATGGTATGCGATTTACAATTTGTGAATTATCTATTACTGGAATTTTCATTTCACATATTTTTTGCATGAAGGTAGTTCTTGGGTTACTAAAGCTGTGGAATATTAAGATTTCTAATCAATAAAATTAATGATATATTAGTTACTTTTCTATTGCTATGATGAAATACCATGACCAAGGAAACTTAAAGGTTCCAAAGAGAGAGTCCATTGTGGTGCTAGAGGCGCGGCAGCAGGAGCATTGAGCTGGGAGAGCACATCTCCAATCACAGACATGAAGCAGAAGGCGTATACTAGAAGAGGGGTTTTGGACTCTCAGTGTGTGCCCACAGTGATGTGCCTCCTAAAGGTAACTTAACATCCCCAGTGTCACCATTGAGGCCAAGTGATCAAATACATAAGCCTATGGAGGACACTTATCATTCAAATGCTCATATTCCACAACTACTCAGCCCTCATAGGCTCATGGCCATATCATAATGAAAAATGTATTTTGTTGGAGTATATTCTGTGAAGGTATGTCTGTATATCTAACTATTAATTTTGTATTGACAGAGAGCTAAATACTGGTGGAATCTTGGTATTGTATTTCTATAGACCATCCCTGGCTTCATATTTTATAAATATTTGTTCTTCTTACTTGCCTAAGGCAAGCTAGAATTGTATCTGATTAGCTGTAATAAATATCCAATGGCCAATAGCTGGGCAGGAAGTGGAGGGTGGATTGTCCAGGCAGAGAGAGGGACACTGGACTAAGAATCCTATTCAGGGATTCAGCCAGTGGACATAGAGGTGAATGGATGGACTCTGAGGTAGACCTGGCCTTGTGGTGGAAGGTAGTGCCAGGATTAGCCTGGTTTAGAGGAGACAGGAGGAGACTGCCCAAGCAAAAGGCCTAACCTTTCAAGTCTGAGTAAGCCTCTGTGTCATTATGTATATCACTGTCTGAGGTAGTCCTGCTGTAGCATTTAGTCCATAAATCTTTAACAATCTCAACATGATTCAAACGTCCAAAGTCTTTTCTGAGATTCAAGGCAATCTCTTAACTGTGACCACCCTAAAATCAAAAAATCAAAATACACCATACAAAGGCATAGGAAGGAGATACATTCCCATTCCAAAAGGAAAAACAAAACAAAACAAAAAAACTAAAATACAGAGGCACAGTGAAGCAAGATTGGACCAAAGCAAAACCCAGCATGGAAGATTACAACCCTGAAGCCATATGTCCAGTGTGGATGTTAGTTTCATACATAGGGTTTATGTGCCTTTGCCCCTCCAGCTTGGCTGCCTGCCACATTACCTTTCTCATGGGCTGGCTTATTTCCCTAGAGGCAGCTCTCACTGATAGATACCTCATGGTCCTGACCTCTCCAGCACCTTGGGCTTTTCCACTGCAACACACACTTTACTCTCACAGCTTCATGCAATGGCTTCTGAAGGCCCTTTGTCCTCTCAAGGCTTCTGGCAGTGATGTCAGCACTACCCCACTTTGGCTTTGGTGGCTCTCCGAAACTATAGGGGAAGAACCCATGGTCCCCTCACTGTTGCATCTTTCATGCTTCCAAAGTCAGTTCCAAGTGGGAGGCACTCTCAAGTTTGACTGCCGGCCCGAGATGGACCCTTGCCACGCCCACTCTAGTGGTGATTCACAACAGGCCTGAAAACCTGGAACGAATCCTGAGGAAAAGAATCTCAAGGAGATTCAGCCTCCTAGAGTCCTGGCATTTTCTATAATCTATATACACGAACCCTATCCGCATGATAGTATGATATATGCTCTCTTTCAATATTATTAATGCCTTTAAAGATTAAACTTTTACCATAGGTGAAATTCCCTTAAAACCAGTGTTCCAAAGTCCTGATAATTCCTTAAAGCCAGGAGCTCGGAATTCAGCAAGAAGGTTACCTGTTCATTAACATTCTAATTTGAGGGTATCTGCGTGGGCAGAAAACACTTTGGACTGGGTTCATACTGAAGAGCTTAACATCCTAAAAGAGGATAGGCTGCAAAGGAAAATGAATGCCCTGTCGGTTTGTGCTGATCAGAGCATGATTTTTATTAATCGGACAAGGAAGGATTCTAAGCCCGCCCTTGGGTCCCCTTGAGAAACTCTCTCTGTCTGCCGCGGTCCAATCATGAGCGGAGATGTGTATCTGGAAGGCAGGTTCAAGCGAGTGGGCAGAGACGACGTTAGTGGTTGGTCCGAGCGACAGTGGGCGGCGACAGTGGGCGGTGATGACGACGAGGTAGGGCGGTCTGACGACGCTGCATTCTGGGAGATCTGGGGAGGTCTTCTCAGTAGCAATTCTGTGCGCCTGTAAGGGGCGCAATATAATGTTTAGAAGGAGAGTGGTTAGTGGAGGTGAGAGACCCCAACACTAATTCACTTCTAGTAAAGACTGGTGAAACCGATTAAGCATCACAAAGAACAGAGCCAAGCCCAGGGCAAAGCTTAGAGTAGTACACCTGTGGAAGTTATGTTCATATGCAAGTATTTACCAAGGCCTAGGAAATAGGGGGGATGTGGTATTGCATTATTCATGAGATCTGCAAGAGCAGAACCCCCCCGCCCCCAAACAGGTTTTTCTGCTAGGCCCAAAGGAACAACATAATTGAGGATTTACTGGGGGCCCCTGACAGTGGGGTTTAACTATTTACTAGCCCTGCACCTGGCTTCCTCCTCAAGCAGCCTGGTCCCACCTCCTGGTCTTTTGTCCTTTGTCTTGTGTCATTGTAACTGTGGATGTATCCTGCCCCGCTTTTCTTGTTTGTTCTGTATTAAAGATGTGATGCTCATTTTGATCAATACATTCAGTTTTACACCCTCTTTCGTGTGGACTGTCTGTCACTCATCCGCGGAATCCTCGCTCACCTGCAACCAAGAGACTGTTCCCCACAGATCGGGGACCCAAAGTGAGGTCCAGTCTGTGGCAGACCCTCATGCCTCTGAATCACAACTTGCCTTTGTATGTATTCCTGAAGCAGAGAACTCTCTAGACTGTGGGCTGGGAGCTTAGTTAGCTGGACTATTGCCCTGAGGGCATCTTTCCCATCAGTCCAGTGAAGAGCAGGAGGCCCCTCTTCAACTCCGCTATGCTAGTCTCCTTAAGTACAGTCCTCTTTCAGCTCATGCCTTGGCTGTGATGCTAAGCTTCCTCGAGTTCTTCCCTCTCTAAGCTGGACACCTTGTCTTTCTTTCTGCCCTACTTGTTCTTCACTGTAGACCTGCATAAGAGTTATCAGTAATAACCATGCCACAAACTCAACCTTATGCTATCTCACAATTTCTAATCCAAAATTCCAAAGCCTTCCATGTTCCTCCAAAAAGCCCTGGTCAGGTTCTTCATAGCAGCCAACCCCACAATCCTGACACCAACTTCTGTATTAGTTACTTTTTGCAGCTGTGAGAAAGTACCATGACCAAGATTACATGTACAAAGAATTTATTTTGGCTTCTGGTTCCAGAAGAAAGTCTGTAACAGCAGGGGAGGCAGGACAGCAGGAAGAGGAAAGTGAGGGGTCACACTTCAACCACAAACTACTGTGTTGACTAGAAATGGCCGGAGTGAGTACCCTGGTCTTTTCCATAACCTTACATGAACACTTTAATTTTTTCACCATTTTGTATTATGCAGCTAAGGGCTTTTCACACATAGATTTTTGTCATGTTAATGTAATTTCCTTTGTTTTCAAGTATGAGCATTTTAACACTGGGTTATTTTCTCTACCATTTTCTTACTGATGTGACATTTAGTGTATTTCTGATGCAATTTTCTTACCAGAGATATTGTTTGTATTTTCTTCTGTTTGCTGTTGTCTCTTCCTTTCTTGTTTATCCTTTGAGGAATGAATGTTTACTTTGGTTTTTTTTGTTTTTTGTTTTTTTTCAAATTGAGGTATGATGATGCATGAATACGTCCTAATTAACACATCCTTTATTGTGCAGATGATATTGTGTGTTGGGGGAGGGTTAGACTATTTAAGATGCATTTTACCTTAGCACCTTTGAGATCTGTTTTACTTTTAAGTTTCAAGTAAAAACTTCAGTATGATTGACTAGTCACAATGATTGTTTCAATCTGAAATGTGCCCACAGGCTTGTGTGTTAAAGACTTGATCCTCAGCTTAGTGATACTGGAAAGAGATAGAAATACTTAAGAAATGAGGACAAGATTATTGAATGGAGAAGACTCTCTTAAAGGGATCAAGGACACGGGACTGTTCCTCTTTATTTTGGGTCCACACACTGCTGCCATTTTGTACTGCCACAGGTATAAAGCAATGGAGCTGGTTGGTAACGGTCTGAAACCTTCAGAACTGTGAGGCAGAGGAAACATCCTCCTTTAAAGTCGACCCTGAGCCGGGCGTGGTGGCACACGCCTTTAATCCCAGCACTTGGGAGGCAGAGGCAGGCAGATTTCTGAGTTCGAGGCCAGCCTGGTCTACAAAGTGAGTTCCAGGACAGCCAGGGCTATACAGAGAAACCCTGTCTCGAAAAACAAACAAACAAACAAAAAATAAAGTCGACTCTGCTCTCGGGTTTTGCTACACCATTACTATTGCATGCATGTAAGTGTGTGAGTGCCGGTGTGTGCCTTTGTAAGTTAGAGGAGAACTTTGTGGAGTCAGCTTTCTCCTACTACCTCTGAGATTGTTCTGAGATTGAACCAAGGTCATCAGACTTAGTAGCTAAAGCACTTCGACCCTCTCAGCTATTTTGCTGGCCCAAGTTTGGTTATTTTGAAATGGGTCATGCCATGTTGCTGGGAGAACTGTTTGATCCCTGGGACACAAATGGTGGCAAGGAAGGGCCCTGACTTCCACAAGAACACCACAGAATGGACTCCTGCTACCCACAAGATAATTTAAGTGTAAAAAACAAAAAATGATAGTGTGGAGTTCTACAACACATCAACCTCAACAATGTCTCTCCTCTTCCCTTTGGTGACTACCTAACTCTATATATTTTTCATCTGGAGTCCAAGACTAATATGATAACTCTATTCAAATGTGAGTTAGCGCTTCACTTATCAGAGGGAAAGTGACTATATCTCAGAGATTTAAAGTTTGGTACTGTATGGCTGCCACTTATTACTAATGTGTTTGTTCTCTGATGAGTTGTTTAGTTTCTTGGCTGCTTTTTTTTTTCTCTCTCATTTATAAAATGGTGTCATTAACACCCACCTACCTCATAGGTTGTTGTGATATGCACATGAATTCAGACATTTGGGACACTTCCTGACATACAAACTCCAAGCACAACACGCAGGACTAGGACTCCTTTGCTGCTTCTGTGTGTCCCATGTCCCATGTCGACTCTTTATGCTGAGCTGCTAAGTGGTACAAGCCAGAGAGACTCCAAACTAAAGTCACACTGGACTCTTGGCTCTTAATTCCTTCGCCCTAAATGCCACCACACACCTAAAACTAGAGACTGCTACCAAGTTCTGTGCTTGCTTCCCTTTGCACATAGGGTGAAAGTTACTCATTCACAAACGCTGAAACTATACCCATTGTAAGACTCACGTAATCATGCTAGGCTCTAATCTTAATTGCGTATTTTAATACGATTTCTTTTTTTTTTTTTTTTTTTTTGGTTTTTTGAGACAGGGTTTCTCTGTATAGCTCTCGCTGTCCTGGNACTCACTTGGTAGACCAGGCTGGCCTCGAACTCAGAAATCCTCCTGCCTCTGCCTCCCGAGTGCTGGGATTAAAGGCCTGCGCCACCAGGCCCGGCTACGATTTCTATTTTTAATCCAAAGAGAAATGTACTTGAAGTCCAATTTGTTGGCAGGAAATGAGAAAAACCTTCTAAGTAATGCAGATAGAGTTCCAAAGATAAGTGAAAACACTGCTATCCCAAGCTACCAACCACCCGTGCACAAATGCACACTAACAGCCTTCAATGATGGCTCAAAGGAAGTGCGCCATTGCCAACCCGATGACCTGTTCAGTCCCTAGACCCACTATTATTGAAGGAGCTAGAGAACCAGTGTCCACAAGCTGTCCTCTGACCTTTCTATCCACACTGTGGCACGTGCATTTGTACAACCCCCTCACACCACAAATTTAAAACAAAAAGGTGCAAATGGGGAGAGCGTGTAAGGTAGCCACTTAAGGTGGAGAGCAGCTTCAGTCACTCCAGCCCCCTGCTGGCAGCATGTCCTTCTGTTCTCTGAACACTAGTGAAGCAAGTGGGGATATAACCAGGGCCCTGGTTCAGGTTGGCATGTTGGATATCAAGCATTAAGTGCTTCCTGAAATTCTCTTTTTGCTGTTGTTTTTTTAAGACAGAGTCTCACTATGCAGCTCTGGCTGTCCTGGAACCCACTATGTGGACCAGGCTATTCTTGAGCTCACAGAGATCTGCTGGCCTCTGCCTCCCAAGCATGCCTGGCCTCACATTTTCTTTTTCATGATGTTGAATAACAACTAGTTTTGGAGATTACCTTCTTATCAGGTAATGGGTTGCCAATTTGACACAAGCTAGAGTTATCTGAGTAAGGGATCCACAATTGAGAAGATGCTTCCATAAGACTGGCCTGTAGAGAAGCTTGTGGGGCATTTTCTTAATTAAGTGATCACTGTGGAGGGGACAGCGCATTTTTGGTGGGTGGTGCCACTCCTGGGCAAGTGGTCCTGGGTTCTATAAGAAAGCAGGCTAAGTAAGCCATGAAGAGCAAGCCAGTAAGCAGCATCCCTCCATGGCTTCTGCATCAGCTCCTGGCTCCATGTGCCCGCTATGACTTCCCTCTGTGATGGAGTGTACACTGAATAAACCCTCTCTTCCTCAAGTTGTTTTTGGTTATGGTGTTTTCTCATAGCAACAGAAACCCTAACTAAGAAATAGGACACAACTCTAAACTTATTCTCCAAATATGAAGGTCTGTTATTGGAGGAGACAATACACAGAATACACAGGATGACACAATTGCCCAGGAAATCAGTGCAGTGAGTTTCAGACGGCAGACACTGGCCTTGGCCTAGTGACACAAAGATGGACAAAATATGATTGATACCAAAGGATTTATTGTAAATGTCATGGCAAGTATATTGAGCATCATCATCATTACAAAGGAGCTAGAAAAGTCCATGTTGAAAGAATGTGCTTTTTCCCTCCCCGCCGCCTTTAGGTTAATGGCCAGAACCAACATTTAGGTAATGAAATACTTAATGGGAGAGCCGACCTTCACATCATTTCAGGACTGTATCTTTATCTTAACTTTAGAAGCAGATAACCGTGTATTCCAGTATCAATTATTTTCTGTTTTTATCAATTCTGTAATGATCTGTAGGATCTTGTCATCTGAGGGAATGAAAAATAAATACATCAAGTCACCTGTAAACACTGTGACCCTGGCTAATTTTCTCATGCACATATGTACAAACAAGAGGAATATTTTACCACAAGCTTTTCTTAAACTAGAATGCAAACCAACACTAGTTATAAATACTATGATACCAGAAATGTTCAGAAAAGTCAAATTTGTTGCCCTATGAGAGTCAATGATAAAGGTTATCTTATGCCTACTTCAAAAAGTTAATGCTTTGTAAAAAGAAGTTCATATTTGAGTATTTATAGGCAAAGGCCCCAAATAATGAGACATAAATGTTTCTTGTATGTTTTTTCTATATTTTTCTTTTTTACCCAGGTTTTGTTATGTAGTCCATACAGATGTGCACTGTGAAGCCTAGCCTATTGTTTCTATAACTAGCTCTTTAGAAATTCCTCCAAGAAGTTCCTCATTTGTTTTCACGGAGCTGAACGACACCAAAGGCTTTATTTACTCTTTCCTGTTTTGCAGCGTGACAGGATTTTACCAAACAGGCAAAGGTGGCAATGATTTACTCCAGGCTTGGACCAAGGAAACAAACATTCTAAAAGGGAAGGACTCTCAGAGAGGTGTCAATGGGAAGTGATAGGGCTATCTATACGCAAGAGGATCAAACACCAGCTGAACTTATAAACAGAGAGGTGACATTACTTGCTAGGGTGGGCTTATTAACAGCTACTCCTGTCTAAACAGCTGTGGAACCGTGACTTCCTGTGACTCTCATGGCCATTTTCTCAGAAAGCCATCAGGGCAGGGCTGCAAGAGTGCTGGACACTCTACATTTATACTGGGGTCTCCATGTCCCTACTCACATGTCCTGAGACTCTTGACCTGGGCCTGTGGCTGGCACTCAGGTGCTCAGTATTAAAGACAGGAAGGATAAATGGAGGTGGGTGAGGGAGGAGGCTCTTGTTGGCATGGAACTATGCCTATCTAAAGTTGGTTGAATTAGAAGAAAAGTAGAGAGAACTAGATACAGGTATAACTTCAGACACTTCTGTGTGAGTGGTGATCACAACTTGTCTTCATGGTAAAGCCAGAAAGGTCACTAACATGTCACCCTCCTTCCCAAGTCAAAATAAGCATCAAATGCACAGATAATTCTTTTTTTAAAAAACTATTTTTAAAATGACTTATTTATTTTTGTTTTATGTGCATTGGTGTTTTGCCAGCATGTATATCTATCTATGTAAGCATGTCAGCTGCCCTGGAACTGGAGTTACAGACAGTTGTGAGCTGCCATTTGCATGCTGGGAATTGAACCCAGATCCTCTGGAAGAACAGCCAGTGCTCTTAAGCACTGAGCCATCTCCCCATCCCAGGATAGTTCTTAACATTATTAAAGCAGGAAAGCCACACTTCAGTGCTTATGATGCAACAGTATGGAAAGACGATAGCACCAACTAGAAAATACTAGTTCAAAAACTTGTCTCCAATCAAGGGACAACCACTGACTTACAGAAGCTACAGCTTTCAAGGAGCACATTAAATCAAAGTCTGGGGATGCACCCAACTCAATCCTAAGGCTGGGACATCTATCTCAGGAGTCTGTTACAATAGCTATGCATTTACAAAGGCCGACAGTAGGAAAGTAGAAATAGCAACAGACTAAACCATCAGAAGTCTCTGGAGAAATTAGCGTGCCTAGAACAGGCGCTGAGCCTTGTGCTACTTCCACATTTGTGGACTGGTGATGTGCTCACTTAGGCAGTGCTAGATCCTGCTACTGACCAACCAGGAGTTACTTTCAGGCTTCGGTAGAAGGCTAAAGCACTTTGTGTACCAGCTTCTCGCTGTGCATTCCTGAGAAGCATATGGAAGAGGAGACAGCTAGGATAAGCCAGCGAGTAGCAAAACTTACGCTGCCTTAACTTTTTCTGTTAAGTGGACAGTTTACAAATAAAGTTAAGAAGATTAGGTGGCTGGAGAGATGGCTCAGTGGTTAAGAGCACAGGCGGTTCTTCCAGAGGACCTGGGTTTAATTCCCAGCACCCACATGTCAGCTCACCACTATCTGTAACTCTAGTGCCAGGAATTCTGACAACTACAGAAAGATACACATGTAGGCAAAATGCCAATGCACAAATATAAATAAATTAAAAAAGACTGGGAGTAAAGAGTTTAAGGGAATAAGCTTCAAATAGTCACTAACTGTGCAAGTTGAATAGAATTTAGCATAGATTTTGTCAAAAATAAGATTTTATTGATAATTACATCAAAAGTATGGTTTCAGTGTGCTACAGGACATTCCAATGTTAAATCACAATTTCTAGACTCAATCTCTCAGATTTAATTTAAAATTTTTTTCTTTTAAACACACTAATATGGGCTGAAGAGTTGGCTTAGTGATTAAGAGCACTGGCTGCTCTTCCAAAAGAGCCGGGTTCAATTCCCAGCACCCACATGGTGGCTCACAACTGTCAGTAACTCCAGTTCCAGGGGTCCAACACCCTCCCACAGACATAGATGCAGATAAAACAGCAATGCACATGAAATAAACATATAGCCACTAACGCTTTATGTGCGTGTTATCCTTCATCTAGCCATACACAGGCATGCTACCTTCTGAGTGCATCCTAAGGTATACATATATACCTTCCTTTACCCGAAACACAATAAAACACTTACTTTCAAGGGACATCTTTGGATTTTCAAGTTTTTTTCTTAAAACAGAATCAATGAGAACTCTTAGCTGCTTAAAAATGACAGCTATCTTTACGGGGGCCTGTTGAGAGAGGACACATCAGACAGAGTTGATCAGGGCCTTTGCATAAAGCAATCTGAGCACGTGTACCTCACAGTTTCAACCCACTTAGGACACCAGGATGGTTAGCATAAAATGCAACAGGGAAAGTGTGAGCAAGTGGCCTGTCAACCCTGGCAGCTCAGCTACACAGGCCTCTCGCCCACACCTACACTGCATCACAATGAAGCTGCCTGGGATAATCCAGAGAAAACTGCTGTCAATATTCCTGGTACACGGCAATTATAACGGTTATAAATAAGTATGTTCTGTGATAGTAACATGATCTTCAAGTTATAGAAACCATATAATTAAGAGGAAGTTTTCTATGATAAGCCACACAGGACAAGATTATGCCAGCTTCAGTAAAAACTTTTCACGTCTACTTCGAGGATGCAGGAGTTTGAATGCTTTCATCCAATCACCCGGACTGGATACCTGAAAATAGATCCAGCCGTCCACAGACAGAAGCCGCTCTCGGTGTTGAACTTCTATGTCACCTCCAAAAAGCAAAACTGGAAAAGGGGTGATGAGGGTCGTCTCTCTCAGATAGACTCTGGTGTACCTCACCTGCAAAAGACAAAGTAGGGCAGACACCTTTACAGTCTAAAATACAAAACGCTCACTTAGCTATTTGTTATGTATGTATTTTCTTAACAAACTTAATAGGAAAATACATTTACATAACCACATTACTCTCCCCAACATGCCCCTTACTTAGAAATGGAACACACACCTCCTTTTTCCTTGAGACCACCACTTTAGTGAAGTACTCTTGGAACAGATAACCAAGCCCCCTTGCTGTAACTGTCTGAATTCCAAGTAGAAGGGTGGTAGCCAGGGAGAAGCCTTACTATCTTTCTTTTATTTGATGGGAAAGAAATTGTTTGTTTGTTTTGTGTTCTGCTTAGAAAGTGCGTCAGATTTCCAAAGTGAACAGAAAGAAGTAACAGTTGTACTTGAGCAAAACAGGAGGCCATCAGGCCACCAGAGCGAGTTAGGAAGGAGGCCTGGGGTGTAAGAGGGATTGCAGAACGAGTGTTTACCTTCTCCTGGTACAAGAGCCACCCGTAGGTCTGTAGGTCCCGGTTCACTGAGGACGGGTGCACCTGGGCTTTGCCCTGGGCTGTCTCCACCATGCACGCCAGCTTCTCTGTCACGTCCACTGACTTTGTACACATGATCTTCCCCACACTGTCGTACAGGCCAGCAGCCAGCACAGCTTTAAGAAGGGCAATGTCCTGGAATGAGAGCGTCTGCGGCCCTTTCCTTCCCTCCCAGCTGGTAGATGATGAAAATCCTGCAGCTTTCACCAACTTCATTAACTCCTGCTTCACATCCTAGATTTCATGTTAAAGTGAGACATAATCCATTAGAGGAATCACCAAACAACTTGGAAATGTGTAGTGCTGTCTCCTATAAAAGTAGATAGGATGCACAGCATCTTTTAGATGAGTGCAGGAAAAAGCCTGAGTGGGGAAGAGAAGACTCTGGGAAGTGGAGGATTAGAAGTCGGCTGTGTTCGGCACCCAGGACAGTGATGTTAGAAACCAGAAGCATCTGTGAGAGCAGCGACCTCCCTCGGGTCCCAACGTAGTTTCACACCCCACACTGACTTCACCACAGCCCGTCCTCAAATGTTTCTGTTGGTTTGTTTTCAGTCATTCTTTGGTCAGTGGAGATACGTTAGGAGCATCACAGGGGAATTTGATAGTCATGACATGCACCTTCTGATAAAAAGCCCACTAACTTCATCACGTAATGAAGCCGCAGCTTAAAACACTTTGCACCTTTTCTAAGAGTGCAAAGTCTGCAGGAGCCCCAGGAAGGGCTGAGGATGTAGGACCACAGGCAGCGTTTACACTGGACAGCCTTTAGGTTTGGTCTGCAGCTTAGTCCATTTCGGGGGAGGAGAGACCAAACAGCTGCAAGAAGCCCAGAGCGGGCAGAGATCCTGTGCTCAAGGGTGTGAAGACAGGCTGGGGAAAGGAGCTGGTGGGAGCCACTCTGGAGATTGGGGACAATTGAAGGGAGACAAAGGAGAAAGGAATAATTTAGAGAGATGGCCACCTCTGGGCCAACTAACTGGGATGTCCTCAGAAGTGACTATTTCCAGAATTCAAGAAATCCTACTGAACAATTAAACGGATTTCTTAAAACAAAACAAAAGAAAACAAAACACAAATAGGAAAAAAAAAAGTTGATTAATGATAGATTAAGAAACTTAAGGGACCAATCAAATGTAATGAGTAAATCTTGTGTAAATCAGGATTCAAATTAGGTATGAAAAACAAAATTATTAAATGATTAGAGATATCTAAGTGCTATAATTTGATATTATGGTTTGTTTTAAAGGTGTGATATGGTGTAAAATAAAAGTCCTACACTTTAGAGATATGTGCTTACCTAATCTCTGCATTTATTTAAACTATAGTCTACAGGCAGACAGTAACACGAGGGGAACAAGCTCAGGGCAATACTGAGCACGTTGCTAATTAACGCATGCAGGACAATGGGTGAACTAGAGTTCCTGACAGGATTCCAGTCACTTTCTGCTATTCCTGAAATCCTCCATAATTAAGCAACAAAATAGCTGAGTACCAGAGTTGGGAAGAACCCTAGATAATGCCCTTTGAGTTATTTATTAAAAAAACCAAAAAATTAGCAGGGCTTGGTGGTGTGGGCCTTTAATCCCAGCACTCAGGAGGCAGAGGCAGGCGGATTTCTGAGTTCGAGGCCAGCCTGGTCTACAAAGTGAGTTCCAGGACAGCCAGGGTGATACAGAGAAACCCTGTCTCGAAAAACCAAAAAAAAAAAAAAACACCCAAAAAACTAAAATGTTAACTATCCAACTCCCAAGCTAGTGTTATTTCTATGAAACCATGCTCTCTCTATACAAATCATTCCCTGAATCCATTAAAGTCGCTAGGAGTAATATTAAGAATCACCTCGAGTGTCAACAGCGACGTTCTGTTAAGGAAGTTCCTCTGGCAGTATGAGATCTCAGAGCGGAAGCCTCCTTCTTGGTGGGCTTTCTTCCACCTAGATGGACACAGCAGAGGATAAAGGTCACCACGGCTCCTTTCCGGGCTCCCTGTCAGAGGGAGGAACCCAAGGGAGGCTTAATAAAATTATAATCTGTTGAGAAGAAGGGGCCTTGCTTACTGTAGCTGCTACATTTATATAATTTCTAATTGCAGGATTTTTAAGTATAACAAATTGTTGAATTGCTTCATATTTGAGAACTGTACATATATAATAACAAGTGTGTTGTTCTTAAATGAGTATCTGATAAAATAATAGTCTGACAAATTAAAAACACTATGAACAAATTTAAATGTTAGAGCACAGTTCGAATGACAAAGAAACCTTTTTTTAAAGGTCAACCATCTCTAGTCACCAGCTTGTTGATAGCAACCAGGTTGTCTCTTTACCCTAGATATGCATTGTAGATTGTGAGGTGGTCCGAATCGGCCACAGCCAAGGATGACTTTGCAAGGTCTGCTTCATCCTTTCGACCAATTGGTGTGATGAAAGGAGACTTTTCTGTCATCACGGCTGCCAGTGTTGCCTGTCCATAAATATCATTTATCATTAAAGACGTATACACCCAAAGTTGTTTTAAAAATAAACAATAAAACAATTACAATCAAATTACCTGTTTCCCATTTTCAATGCATTTAACATTGCTAACTTACAATTTCAAAACTTTTAGCTCAGTTCCTTTCATGGAACTCAAAAACCCTATTTACTGTTAGAACATCCCTGTGATTTAAGGAAGTATAGTACCAGAATCAGGAAAAAAATGAAAACACGTCCAAGTGATTAAAGTCTGCTATTTAGTTACAGGCAATCTCAAAAATGATAGCTTAGTTCTTTAGACTTCCAGACTGCTAATTCTCATTGGCTGCAATGCCTTTCAACATAAGTTGAGGCTCTTCCACATTTCTAAAAACACAGCTAAAAGCTGCCATAGTTGAGGTGGAAGACCTTCACCAGACACTGAGTGTGCAGTGCCCGGATGCTGGAGTTCTCAGCCGCTATAACGTGAGAGACAAATCAATGTTCATTATAAATTAAACAGCGACACAACAGCAGCAGCAAAGCTCGGCTGGTGTTATAGCTCAGTGGAAGGCTCAATACCCACCCAGCATGCTTGAGGCCCTGGGGTCAATCCTCACATTAGTTTAAAAATGCACTGAAAATAAAGGGACTGCACAACCACCTACTCGTTACAAGGTTTCAGACAAACTACAATACAAATGGCACTTTTTGAACTTAGCAAGTTCTGGCAATCACCCCGACTCCCTCCCTGAACCCCCCAACCCCTGCTTTGTTACTGTTGCACTGGGGACTGAAGCCTTTGCTCCATGAACCCCAAACCCTCTGTTGAGCCACACCCCAGCCCCAAAGTTCCTTCTAATACTAGAGAAGGAGACAAGAGGAAGGGCCCCACTTTCTGTGTTCAACGGCCTTGATTTGTGCTCAAAACCACCACTTGCTAATGCTGCAGAGGCACTGTAAGATCACATGCCCAGAGACTCAGACAGACAAACAGGACTCATTTCTGAAGTAAATTGAGAAAATAGACTGACAACTGGCTCAGAAAGAGAATTCAGATAAAGGAAGTTTTCATTCTATTAAAGCATATTGTGTCAACAACTTCCTACAAACATTACATATTTAATTAAATAGCTGTTTCAGGTTGATGGCAACAACCTAGGCATGCCAAACTCATATAACAGTGTTTTCCTAGATGTAAGTAAATAGAGAAATAGACCTTTAAGTATATTAGTACAAAAAGTTAAATATATTTGAAAAATCTCACTGGGCATTCAGGTCACGTACGTTTTAATCATAGCACAGCCATTGTATTTTGTTAAGAAATTAAAGTTTAAACTTGTTTCCATCCCTTAATAATTTCCCAACCAAATGGCACCTGAAGTGAAGTAGGCAGCATCTTACTTACCACTGGTTCGAGACAGCCAAATATGGCTCCGAAAATGAGCATCTTGCCAATTTTGACGTTGACAGGCAAAGCGGCAAGGTGCTGGCCCAGCGGTGTCAGTTTGGGCTCATTGGGTTCGCAGGCTCCAATTTTCCGGAGTAGGTTCATGGCGTTGCTGATTACTTGAAGCTGAGGAGGGTCTAAGGCTTTGGAGAGGAAGTCTTCAGGAGAGCCCAGATCACACTTCTGCAGGGGGAAGGGGATGGGCGGAGTCAGAGCTTCCCGGAGGGAGGCTATGTTGGGACTAAAGGAGGAATTTAGTGGAATCTTGAGCCAAGAGGCCAGTGTTGAAGCCACCCTGCAAGGTGAACATCACGGCGGAGTCTCTGTGTTTTAGTTTCTTCATTACTGTTAAAAAAATCTAAGAATCAAGAGTAACTTCCAGCCTAGGAAGATGTGGGTCTAGGTGAGGTTCTCAGTTAGCAGGCTGACACTTGGGGGAGTCTTTGCCCTGAGGAGCTGTGCTGGATGTGGGGAGCTGTGGGGGATGTTCAGCTGCATCTCTTATTCTACACACTACACACCAGCATAGAGTCCTGCTTGGTTAGGACATGTCCTAGAGTTAGGACAGTCTAAAATGTGGAGACAACACCCCCAGTCCCTCAGCAGGCAGTACTGCCCCATGAGACCACTGCTCAGGGTATAAGGCTGATTATAATACTTATCTTTACTTCATCAAGACCAAAGCACAGTGCAGACAATAAACATACAGTACTTAAAAACAGAGGTTAAAAACACCCAGGTTGGGCTGGTGAGATGGCTCAGCAGGTAAGAGCACCCAACTGCTCTTCCGAATGTCCTGAGTTCAAATCCCAGCAACCACATGGTGGCTCACAACCATCCGTAACGAGATCTGGCGCCCTCTTCTGGAGTGTCTGAAGACAGCTACAGTGTACTTACATATAATAAATAAATAAATCTTAAAAAAAAAAAAAAAAAAAAAACAAAAACACCCAGGTTGTCAGATTTTTCCTAATAAAGAATGAGAAAAAACCCCACTACCACCACCCCACCACCACCAAAACCCCTCAGGTGTGGTCCTTTGGGATTACCATAATGTGAAGACACAGCTCCTCCAGAGGCACACGCAGGATTTCAGGTACAGAATAGTCCAGAAAACCTTCAAATCTGAACACAGTAACACATCATGAGTAGTGGCACTCAGCGCTGTCACGTGTGTTGTAAGTGTCAGCTCGTGCCTACCTTTCTCTTGTGTACAGCCGAAAGCAGAAGCCGTCCCGGACCCTCCCGGCTCTCCCCTGGCGCTGTAGGGCACTAGCTTTACTGACAAAGGTCTCCACCAAAGAACTCATCTGGCTGCTTTCATGGTACCTAAAGACAGGTTTCAGGAGACGATATGTGAATAACTGTTTTCCAGCAAAACCAGAAAATTGGAAACATTGAACTTACTACTACTATGAATAAACATCTCTCTCTCTCTCTTTTTTTTTTTTGGTGGGGAAGAGGTCAGGGAGCTCGAGACAAGGTCTCTCTAGGTAGTCCTGGTTGCCCTGGAACTCACTATGTGGATGAGGCTGGCTTTGAACTCATGGAAATCCACCTGCCTTTTCCTCCTAAGAGCAGGGATTAAAGTTGTGTACTACCACTTGTGGCTGACAAACATTTTTTATTCATTTCTCCTGATGTTTTTGTAAAGTGCCTATTCATACTGCAGAATGAAAATCATTTGCTACAAAAGAAAATAACTGCTTACCTCATCTTTTTTTCAAACTAATCTGACAGAATCACCTTTTTGTTTTAGTTAATACCGACTAATCAATCACACAACGATGTGGGCAGATTGAGAAGAGCTACTTGGCAATGTCACAGTGCAACGCACAGCTCACAAGATACATCTACGGCCAGAAAATGTTTCCTCTAAAGATACAATCGCTTGTTTTAGAGCTGATTTTCTATTACACTGCTGTGGTTTTCTGATACTGGGGACTGTGTATAGACTACAATTAGCTGTTTATGTAACACAGCCTAAGACAGAGAGTAGAACCATTTTGGGGTAGGTTCAGTTAAGGCATCTGCTATGTTCTGGTTATTATGTAAGGCATTTGCAATTATGAAACTTCATTTCATTAGTACACAAGGACCTGATGATTGGGAAGGTTTTGTATTTTTTTTTTTTTTTTTGCCAAGATCAGTTCTCCAAAGTCCATTCTATCATAACCCAATAAATAATGTTTGTATTAAACAATTCATTTAATGAGCAAAACAAAAAATATATAAAAACTTACATTACAAAATTCTTCCCAAACAGCACTTTTAAGTGGTGGTACATTGACATAATTGTTGCTAAAATCCAAGGTATGAAATTCTGAAATTTACTCTCAGATATTTTAAATTCATCTACACTTTTGCTAAGGCTTTTTGCTTTAGAATCTGGATTGTCTAACAGGATTCTGTAATTTCTCCAACAAAACTCAGTTACAAATTTCCACTGTGAAAAATTTAGACTTACTTATTTTCTTTTGTTCGTCCAGTGTCAATGACAAACACAACATCAGGAATAGTGATGCCTGTCTCTGCAATGTTTGTTGCTAAGACAATCTGCAAATAAACAAGAATGGAAAGTATTTTGACAGCTCCCAACACTGTATTCTGTATGTCTTTAGTACTCGCTTGTAATCCCAAACAATGAAGGTAAAGTTACCTTGTGAAAGGAAACTCCCATGTTTGAAAGTGATGTCTAATTTTGTGGCAGAAAAAGTGAGGGGTCAGAGAAAGAACTGACAGAATAGGATCTGCCCAACTCTCATGAGAAGAGAGAGGCAAGGGAAGCTACTCAAGGGAGAGACAGACAGCACAGGAGGAGAGACAGACAGCACAGGAGGAGAGACAGACAGCACAGGAGGGAGAGACAGACAGCACAGGAGGAGAGAGTGCAGCACAGGATACAGTAGAGCTCGTGGAGGGCAGTGCAGAAGAGTTGAGAGGGAGAGTGGAGCAGCTCAGAGGGGGAGGAGGAGGAAGAGGAGGAGGCAGGATTACTGAGAGAGAACTAGCTGGGAACAGGTAAAGACAGAACAGACTAGAGAACCAGAAGGAGCCAGACAATTAGAACAGATTGCCAGAGCTAGTTTGAGGCCAAGCAGAGCAATTCAGAGGCCGAGAGATGCTTTCTTAGGAAGAAGTAGTCTTCTTTTTTTCCTTTTACATTCTTTTTGGCTTTTCAGAACAGCTTGGCTGTTCTGGAGTTAGTTCTGTAGACCACGCTGGCCTTGAACTCAGAGATCTATCTGCCTCTGCCGCCTGAGTTCAGGGATTAAAGGTGTATACCACCACCACCTGGCCATTTGTTTTCCTTTTATTTATTTATTTTTATTTTTTTTTTTAAGATTTATTTATTGCTGTCTTCAGATGCACCAGAAGAAGGCGTCAGATCTCATTACAGATGGTTGTGAGTCACCATGTGGGTGCTGGGATTTGAACTCAGGACCTTTGGAAGAGTAGTTGGTGCTCTTAACCACTGAACCATTTCTCCAGCCCTTGTTTTCCTTTTAAAAAGCAATATACAGCCAGGCGTGGTGGCGTACACCTTTAATCCCAGCACTTGGGAGGCAGAGGCAGGCAGATTTCTGAGTTTGAGGCCAGCCTGGTCTACAAAGTGAGTTCCAGGTCATCCAGGGCTACACAGAAAAACCCTGACTCGAAAAAAATCAAAAAGAAAAGAAATAGTCTCAGAGCACATATTTCTGTGACCCCACTTACCTTCCTGACCCCTGGAGGGGGGAGCATGAAAGCCGCTGCCTGATCTTGAGTAGAGAGAACGGAATGCAGAGCTATAACTTGATATCTGAAAGTGAAAACCATGGGTCTTAGCAAGTGTTTCTCTTTAGCAGAAACTGCAGGGAAGAGCAAAACTTAGTTGTATATAGAAAACAACTTCTAATATCTGATTATGAAAACTTGAAACAAGTAGAATTTCACAGAATAGTGTAGTAAGGCCCCACCTGCCAGAGGAGGGAAAAAATCAACATGAACAAATCAGAGGTTGAGGACCCCTCTTCTGAAATGCCTGGGACTGTAAGCGGTCCAGATTCTGAATTTCAGATTGTTTGATTAGGTAAGCTTATTATGTGAAATATGAGAGTAAATTTTTTTAAAGTTCTGGTGATATGATAACCACAAAAAGACTAATACACTATTATAGAACAGATAATTAGCTATTTAAATAGATATGGTTCCTAAGTTGTAAAACCTTGGTGGCTTTTGGAAGAATCAGTGAGTCAGGAGTTATAATTAACTATATAATCAACCACAGGATTCTTGGCTCAGATTAAAAACAAACAGATACTGTACCTACCAACTTTTACCAGATAAAAATGAACAAGAGCAAACTCTCCATGAACAACTGTAGATATTTAAGACATATATGTTTGGGTGTTTAGCTTGTGTGTATCTCTGTGCACGGTGTGTATGTAGCCTCTGTGGAGGGCAGAGAAGGGTGTCAGACCCCTGGAACTGGAGTTACAGGTGGGTGTTAGCGGTCAGGTGGGTGCTACCTCCTGAACCTGGGTCCTCTGAGGAACAGCCAGTGCCTGCCTGCTGGGGCCATCTGGCCAGCCCTACCATGGACAATTTTAACTGAAGTTGAAAAGCCTGAAAATTCTGATCTTCCACTCCAGTTTTAAAACTACAAAGAATTTAATGAAGATTTGTAGTTACCGCTCAGAATAAAACCTCCTGTCGCTTGACAGGAGGTCGTACAACTGCTGGATGTGAGCAAGGCCGGGTAAGAAGATCAACACTGCTCCTTCAATACTTCTGAACTGAGGACTTCTGTCTGAAAATTTAAAAGATAAAATATTCAGAATAAGATAGGAAACAGCACATAATGCATGCCTCTGGCTGATAGCGGCATTTTATTAAATCAAATAGGAAGATACCTAAGTACACAAGAAGCTCCAAAATGAGGTCCAGGTTGATTTTATAAGGGTTCATGTAGAGAATTGCATGCTGCGTACGGCTACTGTACTTTTGGTAGAACGGATTTAATTCAGGACTTGCTCCACTCTGAACTGGGATGTATTCCTAAAAGAAAACCCAACCAGAGAAAGCTGAAAAAATAAAATGTATTTTTGGACTGTAGCTGTAGCTGAAGCTCAGTGGGAGAGCGTTTGCAGTCAGCATGCGTGAGAGGTCCTGGGTTCAATTCCCACAGCTGCAAACAACAACTCAAATCACAAAAACCAAAACAAACTGTATTTCTATAAGAGAAACAACAGGGCGCTATCTTTAAATTAAGTTCTTCTTATTGTTGCCATTATTGCAAAAATACAGCAGAAGTACAATCAATTAACTAAGTATGCTTGAAACAGGTGCTTGCTTGGCTAGTCTGGAACCCATAGACACAAGGATTCCTCGCTGCCCAGTTCTGAGTAACTCGGGCTTTAAGTCTGTATCACTATGCCCCACACAATCATAGAAACTGAAGGAAGCATGTGAAATTTCACCATTCTCCTATACTTTCACTTAGGAACAGCAAAAACCTGTATTTCTCTTTCCATGTTCATATAGACATAATCATAGAAAAACATACTACACTCATATGTGCATTTTTCTGTAGCAGTTAAAGAACATTCAGGCTAAAGGGCCCGTGTCAGCTCTAATGAAGGCAGCCTATAGCTGTTCACTCTTTCTACACTCTACCTTGGCGACCAAGTTCTTACCAACTCATTTGAAATACCCTTCTAAGCCTTTCTTCAGTTTTTAATTTTTATCTTTGGTGTTTTAGAGAAAACCCTGTAGATTATATTTTTGGCTTATCTATTTAATTTAAAAATAGACCAATTTTGTGTTTCCGGCAGTTTGTATTCCTGCGCACAACACAAATCAAGTACCACACGTGTAGTGGAGAGACAGAAATTGATCATATTGCTAAGGGAGAGCCGTGGGACTTCTGCGGAATCCTGCAATTACAAAATTGCCACTAACGCCCTAGCAAAACCTGCCTTGTAACAGCTCTATACTCATCCTAATGTTGGCTCCTGCCAAGACACAGGCTTCTGAAAAAAAAAAACAAAAAACAAAAAACAAAAAACAAAAAACAAAAGCAAAGATCCCGACTTAGGACAGCGCTATCTCCTGAGAAAAAAATCACAGAAAGGCATTTCTCACTCAGGCATCACTCTATGAAACTCTGTATTTATGTAGTCCTTGATTCTACATTTATCTAATGGGCCCAAACAGTGTAAAAGACAATTAAAATATCACAAACTAAGGAGTAAAGTCTTTGAAACCAGATTAAAAATAGCCTTTAAAATTTGCCTATGCTCACAACTGTTACCGGATTCCCAGTGCTCGCCACACGACTGTAAACCCCTGGCCGGCTGTACTCTGGATAGGTACTGCTCTTTCAGGGTATTTTCTTTTTACCTGATACTTTTTGATTCCCCCAGCTTTACTTGTAACATTAATGGTAATTTCTTCCTCCTCCTCCAGGAACTTCTGACAATACTCAGAGTCTTTCTCCAGTACGAAGCCTGTTTCTTCTACTATGTCTTCAAGATGAAAAACCTGCAGATAAGGTGAACAGGAGGCTCACTCACTCCAGCAAACGCCATTAACCAGATTGCAGAAAGCATTGTCTTGCAAATGTCACTAAGCTGTGTTAGGACGAGGAAAAGCTGTCAGTATAACTGGGACTGAAAAATGTAATTCATATAAAAAGGTCGGTTGCTAAAGGCTTACAGAAACTATAGTTTAGTATGGTTTTAAAAGAAAAAGGTTAGAAGAGGAGACGGGTTGAAAACAGAGTACCTTACTGCGGGTGCCATCTTCAATCTGAACATGACTTGATGTGGAAGACTCACTTCCTAAGGTATGTCATCAGCACCTAAATCACACTTCCCCATCCTTCCCAACCTCAGGCAAGCACCAAGTACTGCCTGACCTGCAGAGCCTAGGAACTAGTTCTGGGCTTAAACTAAAGGGCCAATGTTCTGGGAAACTGATATGAATGGTTTCTGCCTACACACTCACACTCACACGCACACTAGAGATAAAGTAAACTTACCTCAACAGGGTAACTTCTTCCTGAAATTCTGAGAATAGGACAGTGTGTGAAGTACGTAGAGAACTTGTCACTGTCCACGGTGGCACTCATCAGAATCAAGTGTAGGTCAGAACGTTTCTGCAAAATCTCCTTCAGGATAACGAGCAGGAAATCTGACTGGACACTTCTCTCATGGACCTAATGGAAAGCCAACCCGAAATCAACCACATGTAGGGTCTGAGAATAAATAATGATGCTTGATGCTTGAATCTACTCACACTTAGTATACGAGTAGAATCAGGACATGCCGGCGGGGGGTGGGGGGTGGGGGTGGGGGGGGAGGGGGGATAAAGTTGAATATTCAGATAAGGCTTATTATCTTCCGAGTTAACACTACACTATTCCCTTAGCACTGAAGTCGGTGATAAGAATCAGCATAGAGATAGCAACATGAGCACTACTCGGGAGCAGGGCTCTGCACCAGGAAGAGCTTTGGATCGTTCACACGGAGCTGACAAGATAAGATTACCTCCCAGACCTCACTTAGAGGGAAGCCTGACTCCTGAGGCTCTGCTATTCACGGAAAAAGCACATTATTACCACCACAGAAGACGATGGTCGATCTAAATACTAAGTAGGAAAACTGAGTTGAGCAGTAGGAGGCTGGCCAGGTCTTTATCACTGTCCAGAAAAAGGATTTTCCTGCCCTTCTGACACGTGCATTTAAAGTGGGACTCAGCACAGATGATGTAGGGAGGACTGGAACCTTGCTACAGGGTATAGATAACGCATGTTGCCAGAATGTAACAAGTATTTGCTACATGTGTGTCTGTGCTCTAACCCTCTGTACTCTTACATCTTTCTGTCTTAATTTGTAACAAAGAGGAAGTACATCAAGATAATAGGTAACTTCCAGTCACTTGGAAGGCAGACAATACTGCTTAAGTACTCAAGCCTAGGGATCGATTCCCTAGATTCATCTCTTCCCTTGGCCACTATAGTATGACTTTGGAAGTTATATAAATATCTCTGGGTCTATTTATTCCTCCATAAAAATAAGGAAAGCGTCATGGAGTTATGTGACAATCAAATGGCACAGTGCAGAGAACACAGCCTAATGACAGTAAAGACCTGGTTGTGGCATATGCTGAGAGTTAAAAAGCAGTTAAGAGGGCTGGAGAAGATGGCTCAGCAGTTAAGATTACTGACTGCTCTTCTGAAGGTCGTGAGTTCAAATCCCAGCAACCACATGGTGGCTCATAACCATCCATAATGAGATCTGATGCCCTCTTCTGGGGTGTCTGAAGACAGCTACAGTGTACTTACAATATAATAAATAAATAAATCTTTAAAAAACAAAAAAAAATTTTACAAAAAACAAACAAACAAAAACAGTTAAGACAGAAGGTACTGTCTGTACTGTAAGAGAACTTGCTGATGGTTCCCTCTCTGCTGCTCCCCACCCGGCCCCACCCTGCCCCTGGGGAGCCAAGAAGGGCAAGAGAAGCGTGACAATGGGCCTGGGATGACAATGATGGCAAGGACTGCAGAGGCTCCTTAGGCTACAGAACCAAAGCTGAAGAGCATGAGCTCTCCCAGGCACAGTCTACCTGCTGAAGGAAGCAAGGAAGCTGC
>NC_034600.1:43106836-43207432 GCF_900095145.1 Mus pahari | reverse complement strand
ATGTATAAGTCTGAGTGGTGGTACAGACGCAGAGAAACATGTCACTCTAGTTATATCAGGGGGTCTGATGCCCTCTTCTGGCCTCTGCAGCCAACAGGCATGTACATGGTACACAGACATGTATGAATCCAAAACAGTTACACGCATCCACCCCTCACCTCACACAAAATTAAAAAAAAAACAAACAAACAAAAAAAAAAAACCCAGAGTGTCAAGAGGGTACCTAATATAGTTCAGGAACTAAAATCAAAATGATGACTTGGGCCCTGGGATAGGAGATATACAAGAGATAAGGTAAGAGGTACCTAGTAAAAGCGAGAAGTTAATTTATAGATGCTGTTGTGGTAACTCAAGATACTGGTGACCCTTATAAGGAGCAAGACCAGTGAATGAGGAGAAAAGTGGGTAGATATGAAGCAAACAAACCTAACTACAAAGCAGAGCTCAGGGGACATGGGCTTTTGGTTGGGTGCTTTTACTTTGGTGACCAGAGAGTAATGGTGGGGCTCCCTAGCTGAACTCGGGAGAGGAGTGGGGCAAGTTAAGAGGATCAGCAGGGAAGGACAGAGAACCTGACGTGCCAGAGACTCAAAGCTTCTAGAAGGCAGCTGGGGATCCATGTCTGAAGGTCGATAACATGCACTAGAGCTAATAAAAAAAACATGGCATTAAGTACACCTCTTACTGTGGTCAGAACGGAGCATGAGTGTCAGCCAAGAATGTACTTAGATCCCACACTAACTATAAACTCCTGGGAAGCATACAGTTGGTAGTAACACAGCCAGAAGAGGTTCTGCCCTGAAAGAGTCCTGCATAACAAACTGCCCCAGCTCTCTCTACTCCTTAAGTGCTGATGAATTCCACTGGGACTATTATTTTTAAAAAGATTTTTACTTTTTAAAGATTTTTATTTTTATTTTATGTGTATGAGGGCTTTGTCCGAAAATATATATTTGTGTACCAAATGCCTGGTGCCTGAGGAGACCAGAAGAGGGTCTCAGATCCCTTGGAATAGGAGTTGGAGTTACAGATGTGATCTGCCATGTGGGTGATCTTGGGTCCTCTGGAAGAGCAGCAAGGGCTCTTAATCTCCAAGGCATTGCTCCGGGTCCAATTGTATTTTTTCTTTTCATTAATATCTCTTTTTTCTATTATTATTATTATTTTCTTTATTTACATTTCAAATGCTATCCCAAAAGTTCCCTATACCCCACCCCCACCCCTGCTCCCCTACCCACCCACTCCCACTTCTTGGCCCTGGCCTTCCCCTGTGCTGGGTCATATAAAGTTTGCAAGACCAAGGGGCTTCTCTTCCCAATGATGGCCGATTAGGCCATCTTCTGCTACATATGCAGCTAGAGACATAAGCTCAGGGGGTACTGGTTAGTTCATATTATTGTTGCACCTACAGGGTTGCAGCCCCCTACAGCTCCTTGGGTACTTTCTCTAGCTCCTCCATTGGGGGCCCTGTGTTCCATCCAATAGCTGACTGTGAGCATCCACTTCTGTGTTTGCCAGGCACTGGCATAGCCTCACAAGAGTCCGCAATATCAGGGTCCCTTCAGCAGAATCTTGCTGGCATGTGCATTAGTATCTGGGTTTGGTGGCTGATGATGGGATGGATTCCTGGATGGGGTAGTCTCTGGATAGTCCATCCTTTCATCTTAGCTCTAAATTTTGTCTCTGTACCTATGTCCTTTCATGGGCATTCTGTTCCTTATTCTAAGGAGGAATGAAGTATCCACACGATGGTCATTCTTCTTGGTTTTCTTATGTTTTGCAAAATGTGTCTTGGGTATTCTAAGTTTCTGGGCTAATATCCGCTTATCAGTGAGTGCATATCTAGTGACTTCTTTTCCAGATTGTGTTTTTAATCATGTGTCTGTGTTGGTGTCTTAGTCAGGATTTCTATTCCTGCACAAACATCATGANCAAGAAGCAAGTTGGGGAGGAAAGGGTTTATTCAGCTTACACTTCCATACTGCTGTTCATCACCAAAGGAAGTCAGGACTGGAATTCAAGCAGGTCAGGAAGCAGGAGCTGATGCAGAGGCCATGGAGGGATGTTCTTTACTGTCTTGCTTCTCCTGACTTGCTCAGCCTGCTCTCTTATAGAACCCAAGACTACCAACCCAGAGATGGTCCCACCCACAAGGGGCCTTTTCCCCTTGATAACTAATTGAGAAAATGCCCCACAGCTTGATCTCACAGAGGCATTTCCCCAACTGAAGCTCCTTTCTCTGTGATAACTCCAGGCTGTGTCAAGTTGACACACAAAACTAGCCAGTACAATTGGTGTATGTGCATGTGAATGCAGTTGACCATAAGAAGCCACATGGGCACTGGGAATGGGACCCAGGTCCTCTGCAAGACCCATGATAGCTCATACCTGCTGAGCCTCCGCTCCAGCCCCTCCCTGGGACTTGTTTACTGTTTGCTCAAGAGGCTGATGATGTCAGGCTGGAGCTTGATGCAGTCAATCCTGTCTTTGGGTAGTCAATATCAAACCATCAAAGAACACAGCTTCTGCAAGCTGGTCTGGATTTTTAAATTAGCATTCACTTTGTTCTGTCTTTAATGAAATTTTCTGTTAACTATTTATGTTCCAAGAGAACTTACTCTGATCTAAATAAAATGTTTCATTGATGGATACATTTGCCACTTTGGCTCATATTGACTCTTAATACTTAAAAGAAATTTAGGTTTGGGTCTGAAAAGCAACAATAATGACATCTGTATTCCATGGAGAACTGTATCTCTATCTTCCTCTGTATCCTATGGATAACTCTTCCATGGGTGAGTCCACAGCCATCCAGCTGCTGCTGCTGCTTCTTCTTCTTCTTCTCTTTTTTTTTTGAGACAAGGTTTCTCTGTGTAGCTCTGGCTGCCCTGGAACTCACTCTGTAGACCAGGCTAGCCTCAAAAATCCGCCTGCCTCTGCCTCCCAAGTGCTGGGATTAAAGGCGTGTGCCACCACGCCCGGCTTCTTTCTAACATCTTATCTATCATAATGCAATATGTTACCTACCCCACAAGAAAAACGAACACTCTTCAAAGAAAAGTAATCCTTCTCACTTATTTATTATCAGAGTATTAATTAGACTTAAAATTGTCTTTGCCTAGACTTGTCTAATAAGAAAATGGGTAAATAAGTAGAAGACATCCGTCTCTATCGTATTGTAAAGCCATTTGAAGATCACATGAGAG
Source organism: Mus pahari (assembly GCF_900095145.1). NCBI lineage: Eukaryota > Metazoa > Chordata > Mammalia > Rodentia > Muridae > Mus > Mus pahari. The sequence goes on along the minus strand of NC_034600.1, from coordinate 43,204,226 downwards.
AACCACCAACAGTACGTTAAATGCACACCAAAAATATGAATTAAACCACCATACTGTTTGACTTTTCCTGGGCTGTGTGGTTGTAATTTATGTTTTTCTAGTATTTCCTAACCCAAAAGAGGGAGGTAATCTATAAAGTAATATTTATATATATATAATTTTTTCATTATAAATCAATGAATGAGCCAATGTGGCATCACACGCCTGTAATCTTAGCACTCTGAGACAGGAAGACTGATATGATGGGCCAGCTGGGCTACACAGCAAGACCCTGTCTCAGCCAGGCAGGCAGTGGTGTCACATGCTTTTAATCCCAGCACCTGGGAGGCAGAGGCAGGCGATCTCTGAGTTTGAGGCCAGCCCAGTCTACAGAGGGAGTTCTAGGGTAGCCAGAGCTACACAGAGAAACCCTGTCTTGAAAAAACAAGCAACCATCTCAAAAAGCTTTCCTACTGCCTTCACACCAAGCTCCTCTTTTTTGCATACTGAGATAGCCTCTCACTATTCCATGCTGGCCTGGAACTTGAGGCAATTCTCCTGTTTCAGCCAACCAAGCACTGAAATTTACAGGCGTCAGCTATCCTGCCTTGATAAAATGATTTAATAATACTTTCTGAAAAGAGAATTGCTCTCTCTCTCTTCTTGAAAAAAAAGAAAAAAAAAAAAAACACTAGCAAATTAGTTTACTAGAGTAGGCTGGCTAACATCTCTAACGGTCCTAACGTAAAACTCGGGGCACAGTTCAAGTGTGTACCGAAATTTGATTTGCACCAAAGGATAGTTAGAGAAAAACCAATGACGATTCCTTGTGTTAGAGAGCCAGTGCCGAAACCTCCCAGTGTGGTGGCCGAGGAGCGGACACTGGCGGAGAGGAAGGAGGTGCCAGAGCGCCTGGGCTGGGGCCTCTAGCTCCACAACTGGACCTCCATGTACCTCAACGTCTTCAGTTGTAAAATAAAGACACATACCGCACTGTGATGCTGGAGGGATTAGACAACCATGTGCTTGTGTCTGTGTGATGCTTTGAACAGCAGCAAGCATATACCAAGAGGGTATGGCACTTACTCAGCAAAGCCATTAACACAGGCATTTGCTAGACATGACTAAAGCATTAGATGGAAGGCATACGGTATATACATGCATAGGATTGGCTACTGTCACCGGCCATATCAGTTTAATACAAACATGTTTAGAATGTATCTGGACACAATTATAAACCCTCCTCACCTCATCGACAATGACATGAGACACATCAGCCAGAAGACCATCTTCCTGCAGTTTCCTTAGCAAAACTCCGGTTGTACAATACAGTAGCCTGGTAGACTCACTAGCTCGAGATTCCATCCGGATCTGATAACCACACAAAGAATTCTGCGGGGAGAACAGAGGGGCCATGAGCTCTCACAAGTACGCTGGCAAACGAGCTGCAAAGGTGCAGCCCAGGAGCCCATGGTAGTGCTCCATGCAGCAGTCCAGGCAGATCTGCCCATGCACTTGATTATCAGGAGTCCATTTCAAGCTGGATGTGGTGGCTCACACGTGCAGTTCCAGCACTCAGGAGGCTGAGGCAGGAGTATTGCTGTCAGTTTAAGGCCAGCCTGGGTTACACAGTGGATCCCAAGCTGGCTTGGGCTACAGTATGATATCTTACCCCAAAATGCCAAAAAGTATATTTCTATGGTTTTTCAATTGTGTGAAGCTATAAGATTTGTTTTGATAATTTTAAATTTCATATCTTATTCAGTGTGCCCAAGTGTAGGCTTCTGCAAACTATGGTGCACATGCAGAGACAGGGGGATGACTGTTGGTTCTCTTCAGCCATCCTATAGGATCTGGATTCAACTAAAGTCATCAGGCCTGTGCACAGCCACCTCTACCTTCTCTGCCATCTTGACAGCCATCACTTATTTTCCCTCTTTGAATAATCTAACATTCTTATCTACTTTGCTCTCTTTTTCTGTTCACTGAAAAGAATGGAACCCCTTAGGGATACCTTCCACAGAAAAGTCTCAGAAGAGACAGTAAGCCGTATGATATATATCAAAATTAAATCTGAATTATGCATACTCTTTGAATGGCTAGTAGTAACGTATTTGAACGTTCAGTTATCAGAACTAGTATACTGTACAGTTCCTGAGAGCAAAGCAGGGTCCAGCACTCCTCACGGAGGCGGATGGAGAGAGCAAGCCTTACCCTTCCTCCGGGGCCACTCTCACAGCCCAGCTCCTCGCACACCCTGGTGGCTAAGCTCACCGCCGAGATTCTTCGGGGCTGGGTGCAGACTATGTTACACTTCCTGGCTCCACACTCATTGAGAAGCAGATCCTCCAACAGGAAGTGTGGCACCTGGGTGCTCTTGCCACTCCCCGTTTCGCCTGCCACCACCACAACCCGGTGCCTCTTCAGAGTTTCCACAATTGAGTCCCGGTGTCTGAACACAGGCAGCTGTTGTCTTTCCTTCAGGAGCCTCTGATACTTGGGTGTGCTCTGCAGCCTCCTGAAGAGGTTTCTAACAGGCTCCAGGTCTTCTGCATTTGTTGGCTCCAAGGACAGTGCAGCAAGATCTTCATCTGAAACTAAGTTTTCCCAAGATTCCTCAGGATCCTCGGAGCCTTCTTTCTTACTTTCAGGATGCTGTTGCTGTTGCTGCAGTTGCTGCTGCTGCTTCAGTTTACTCAAGAGCTTGGCAATAAAAAGATCCCGTGGCTTATTGGTTTCCATTTTATTGAGTTCTTCCTTTTTCTTTTCTTCATCGCTCCACTCCAACCAAACATCCCGGTATGTTGGGGGGAGTAACTGATGGACAGACTGAAAAGGAAAGCAGCAGCTACATTAGACTGTGCTGACTAGATCTCAGAACTCAGTACTCGAGAACATAGGGGAGTGTCTCTTAAAATGTAGCTTTATCCTTAAACTCTAAAGTCATTAATAGAAGAAAGACACACATAGGCTGTCAATTCATAAATGGCACACCATAGTTGGGTTTCTTGACTTAATGGCTATGTGACTGGGTAGGAGTGAGGTAATGTCTCTGGTTTCTGTCTCTGCATTTAAAATAGCTAACAGAGGACCTGTGAAGTGCTTACTTTTAGAGCATGGTAAACTATGGAATGAATGTTTACTAAGTGTTCCTGTAGGGCTAGTACATACTATGTAAATGAACCACAGAGCATTTGAGAACACAGAGCTCCCTGGGAGATCTGGCAGTGGCACAGTGTTCTAAGTCAGATGACACCAAATGGACCCTTCAGTTATTCTACTTGCCTTCTATCAAAGAACGATTTTCTCTGTGGTAGCAACAGTCGCCTTTACCAAGCACATATAGCTTATAATTACTTGTGCAAAATTCAAGAAATAAGACATGAACTTTGGCAGAAGTTGGAAAAGAACAACTGTGTGGACTCCTACTTAGTTAGTGGTGGTCTGAATGACAATAGCCCCAGGGGATCATGTTTGAGGGAACTATTTGGGAAGATTAGGAGGTGTGACCTTGTTGGAGGAAGTGTGCTAATGGGAGTGGGCTCTGAGTTTTCAAATGTCCACACCAGGTCCAGTGTGTTTCTCTCTCTCTCCTCTCTCTCTCTCTCTCTCTCTCTCTCTCTCTCCTGCTGATTGCAGAGCAAGATACAAAGCTCTCGGTTACTGCTCCAACACCTAGTCTGTCTGCTTCTTGTGGTCATGATCATGTACTGACTCTGAAACTGTGAGCGAGCCCCTAACTGAATGCCTTTTTTGCTTTTAAATAAAAGTTGCTGTGGTCAAGGTGCCTCTTCCCATGGTCTTGCGGCCAAGCAACACTTCCCATGAAGACAGAGAAATATATTTATTATAAAAAGGAAGTGCTAGCCAGGCAGTGGTGGCGCACGCCTTTAATCCCAGCACTNGGGAGGCAGAGGCAGGCGGATTTCTGAGTTCGAGGCCAGTCTAGTCTACAAAGTGAGTTCCAGGACAGCCAGGGCTACACAGAGAACTCCTGTCTCAGAAAAAAAAAAAAAAAAAAAAAAGGGCTGGCAATCTAAAATGTAAAAAGAGCATGGCGCTCTCTCAGAGAGTGTCTTCCTTCAGTAGGACTTTACTCTTTCTTTAAACTCTAAGCACATAGTTAATAAAACCTAAAATTGAAAACTGGAACCGCCTGTCTGTATTTTTAGGCTGATAGATTGAGTGTTACGGGACAATCTCATTGGAGGAAGAGCATCTGTTACCCCAAATCCTCAGAACTACGAGTTTCAGATTTTAGACTTAGAGGCTCTGGCACATACACAGTGGCATAAACTGGGCAGACTCTGTCTATACACAAACTCTTGTTTGCTTTATACACGCCTTCCACAGAAAGTCTAAAAGTAATCTTATGCAATGCTTTCAATAATTCCATTTGCAACAGCAAATTTATCGTGCAGAATTTTCTTCATGGCATCATGTCTGCGGTGAAGGACGTGAGTTTTAGAGCCTTTCAGACTGCAGAGCGTTCCATCAGGGATACTCCACTTGCATGGGCGTCTTTGGAAGCATACAGGCCTAAGGAAGCTCACCTGTCCCTTCACCAGACGATAAAGGGCTAATGTCGCTCCCAGGTGCTGGGCTTGCATGCCGTCCTCTGTCAAGATTGTAGGGCACACAACCAGTACATCATCTTCAGACCTGACGACCCTTACCCTAAAAAGCATGAAAAGAACAATAAAATCTTTTAAAAACAAATTGATGAGGTCAGATTAAAAAAAAGTCAGCAGTTCATTAAACTTAAACTTACAACAGTTGCTAAGTATTCCATGGGAGGCAGTGCATTAGACAATGATTTATAAGCAAAGGGAACTGGAAATGAGGAATTAAGAGTTTCTCAAATGCCTACTTGATTCATGTTTTGCTTCTGAGATAAGGTCTCCCTCTACAAGCCAGGCTAGCTTTGAACTCACTGACCTGGAACCCCCGCCTCAGCCTCCTCTGTGCTAGGATTACAAGCATGAACCAGCAAGCCTGACATTTCTGAATGTTTACACAATTTACAAGAAACAAAAGGATTTTCACTTCACAGTTTTCTAAAAGTTCATTCAGTTAACCAGAAAAACATACCTACATTTCCAGTATCTACCTACTGCAACTTTCTCAAAGGAAGGATTTGGACTCTTGGGAAGATTCTTCCTGACCCAATCGATAAGAAATTGTTTGGGAGATTTTCCAGTCCAGCTTCGAGCAGTGTAGTCAAAGTTTCTTACATCATGAGGTTCTTTCTTTTTACCTTAAATGGAAGGCAAAGACTTGTTCTTTAAAAATGGTAACAGCAATATGAATTCTCTGTGGAGCGAGTGATCAGCGTGCTCTCCCTTTTAGGAACAGCATTTCTGAAGGGAACGGGTGAAGAAGGACCACACAAAGGTTTTCTCTTCTCTAGGTGAGGCATCCTCTTCATGGCCCACAGAACATCCCGAAGCTGTTGTTGTTGTTGCTGTTAGTTTTGAGACAGTGTCTCATGTGGCCCAGGACGACCTGAACCTTGATTTGCAGCTGAGGACGATTTTGAACTCCTGATCTTCCTTGTCTTCTTCCCACACCTGGCTGACCATGAGGACCTTATGCATGGCCATACTTACTGAATGACAATATTTGGTAGGATGCCCTCTACGTAGTTACTGGAAAAAATATGTCAGATGCCATTTTTCTGCTTAACACAGCCATCAATACCCCCTCCAATGGCTCCCTTGTGTATCTAAAATTAAGTACTCATTTTTTTGGGGGGGTGGGGGGTGTGGGGGGGTGTTCGAGACAAGGTTTCTCTGTATAGCCCTGGCTGTCCTGGAACTCAGAAATCCATCTGCCTCTGTCTCCCAAGTGCCAGGACTAAAGGTGTGCGCCACCACTGCCTGGCTTAAGTACTCATTCTCATTTAGGTAAGTGCCCTAAAAGGCGTCAGTGGCCCACCCCTACTACCATATGCTGTTCCTCCCTTCAGGTTGGGATTACACCGGTCCTCAGGCAACTCCTTAAATGTTCAAAGTGTGCTTGGCCCAGTAGCTACCAGCCTTGTGGTTAGAAACCAATTACAATTTCAAATTGTCAGTCATATTAGTCACATCTTAAGTAAGCCAATATTCACATCAAATAACTCAGATATAGTATGTCTCAAATACAGAAAATCTGTGGAATAGTGATGCTATAAACTCATTTTACTGAAAGACTTGTAACTTATTATCTCTTTTCTTTGGAGTTTTTCCCCCACCAATTTGCCACTAGGCTAACATCTGATCATCTGTCAGGCTATCTGGTTATTCTCAGAACTAATTACAAGGAAAGTAGCCCCAGCTCAAATTAGAGCTCTCTCTTATTATTATTATTAAAACTATATCTGTATGTGTGTGTCTGTGTGGGTGTGATATATGCATATGAGCACAGATGCCCATACGAGGGTGTCAGATCCCCTGGGGCCAGAGTATGCTTGTGACTGCTGAGCCACATGGCCAGTCCTGCTCTGCTGTGAAACGTCAGTATTCTCTGAAAGCACAACTCACCATTTAAAAATCTCTGTGCTCACATTCCATCTTAGATTACACAGAGAAAAGAGGTTGGGTTATTTGCTTACATAACTCCTTTTATTGTATAATAATGATTCAATAAGTATTAGTGAAGGAGTGAATAATGCTAAAACGTCTACCATTTGACGTAGGCGTGGCCTGTCATATAATCTGAGAAAGCTTGCAAAGAATACAAGTAGGAAGTGCGGCAGTACACAGGAACGTACGATCCCTCACAGCGAGGCCGTGGAGGACTGAGGGAGTCAGGAAATAAGATTGAGTTGCGCCTTGGCACTAGGGGTGGCAAGCTAGGCAAAGGAGTGGAACTGTCAAATGACAGATGTCGTAAGGACTCAAGTGGCTAGAACATCGGAAAGCAAAGTGCAAGGATACAAGTGAATCCGAATGCAAAAGCTCTCAAAAGCAATGAAAGGCTTTGGGCTTGTAACTGATGTCACTAAGGTGTTTCACTGAAGCTGGGACAGCTCCTACAGAACACTTGCCCCAGGGTGCAAGACCCTGGGTTTGATCTCCAAGATTATAAACCACAGAAGCAACAAAGAAAGAAGGTTTAAACAGAGAACTTGCATTTACATAAACTCTCATTCATATTTTCCAGAAAGTCAATGTCCTAGTTTGCTCTCTGTTGTCAAAAAGCACTCTGATTAAAGACGACTTTGGGAAGAAAGGATTAATTGGCTCACAATTCCCAGCTCATAGACCATCACTGAGAGAAGTCAGGGCAGGAATGTTCTCACCTCCAGGGAAACACAGGGGGGAGGGGGGAACGCTGCTTGCTGGCTCCCCTCTGCCTGATGCTTAGCTAGCTTTCTTACACAGCCACAGACCACCTGTCAGAGAATGGCACCCTCGCGGCGGGCCAGGCCCTCCTAAATCAGTTACCAACGAAGGGAACCCCTCACAGACAAGTCCAAAGACCAGTCTGATAAAGACAAGGCTGCTTTTTCAGGAGCCAGAAAGAGAGTTCACTGTGGTTAAGGGCATGTACTGCTCTCGCAGAGTCTGGTTCCCAGAACCCATGCGGGGCGGCTCACAGCTGCTTGTACTCCAGCTCGAGAGCGCCCAACACCCTCTGGCCTCCTCGGCTCCCATGTGCACAAACCCGCCACCCGACCCCCACCCCCACACGATGCTAGGCAGCGTCAGGCTGACAGGCAAAATCTAGCTGTCGGGGCTGGAGAGAGACGGGCTTGGCTAACGTCTCTGCAAAGACACCCGGCTCAGAGCGAGTTACCACACTGTCACCACCTAAGAGAAAGCTCCAGGAAAGCACAGCTCTGCTGTCAGCTGAAGGGTCTGCCGAGATGCAAAGCGACAGTCCTGTCCCCCTAATTTTACCTTTCTCTTCCTCAGTAGCAGCTGCAGATTTTTCAAATAAATTCAAGTTGAAAGCACTTTCAGCTTCTGTGGCTAGAGGAGGCTTTTTCTTCTCATTTTGTTGATGTGGAATCTTTATGGCTGGGTTGAATATTGGATGGTCTTCTAAAGTTTCCATTTCTATCAAGAAAAAAAATGTTTAGTTTTATATATTTGCTTTTCATGCTTTGTATTTTGCAAACATAGCTTAAAATCATGTCTTCTTTTTCTCTTTTAACCAGTCACTTAATAATTCTTACTTGGAATCTATGTTAGATGCCAAGTGAAATTTATTAACTTTCATAATGTACAATAAAAAGAATTGCCGGGCGTGGTGGCGCACACCTTTAATCCCAGCACTCGGGAGGCAGAGGCAGGCGGATTTCTGAGTTCGAGGTCAGCCTGGTCTACAGAGTGAGTTCCAGGACAGCCAGGGCTATACAGAGAAACTCTGTCTCGAAAAACAAAAACAAAAACAAAAACAAAACAAACAAAAAAAAAAAAGAATTAGCAATTATAGAATAAAAAATGAACTTTCATTAGAAAAACATACACATAAGAACCATTTGCATTTCTTTCTTGAATGGAAATAGCATTTACATTATAAATCTAGGATCAGCAAACTATGAACTACACTGCTAAGTCCAGCCTACTGCCTTTTCTGTACTCTGTCAGCTAGCACGGTGCCAGGGAGAAAACCAGTGGCTAAAGAGGTCTGACTTCAGATCCCCAGGGTCCACGTGACTGGCAGCTGCCAACAGTGTTTCTCTGCAACCCTTGAGCCTGGGAGAGGTGCGTGGAGCAGGCGGGTCTCAGGACCTTGGTGCCGGTCAGTCTAGATAAAACAAAGGCCAGCTCTAGACTTCTGAGATCATGTCTCAAAAAATAAGTTCCAGCTGGGCATTGTGGTACACGGCTTTAATCCCAGCACTCGGGACACACAGGCGGGCAGATCTATGTGAGTTTGAGGCTGCCTGGTCTACACAGTTTCAGGACAGCCATAGTTACATAGAGAGACTCCGTCTCAAAACAAAACAAAACAACAAAACCTCACCACTACACTACCACCACTATAAAGTCAAATGCAAAGAAAGACATTGGCACTTGGCTTCCACATGTGCACACATGGGCAATGCATTGTCACATACATGAGACCAGAGACAGGTACAAAATAAAGTTATTTGGTGACCTGAAAATTGCATGGAATATATAGGTTAGAGTTTGATTACAACACAATCCTCCATTTTTTAAAACCAATATGGCTCCTTTATGTTGAAACACTTGGGAGGTTGCAGCAGAGACTGTAAAGTCCACAAAATCAACAGCATTGGTCATTTGGCTTGCTATATTAAACAGTTAACCAGTCTAAGTCTAAATGGTAAGGAAAGTACAGACACAGAATTATGATTCGACAAGCAAACATGTGACAGGGTCTTTACCTCTTTGGAACTTCCTTATTTTCTCTTGAGCCTCTTTTTGGCCTTGCTTGTTTTTTTCTAGTTTGAAGGCAGCGGCTTGTTCCTTCGCGTCCAGAAGTCTGGCTGCAAGGTTCAAGTACCTTTGGTTCTTTTCCAAGTAAAATGATGAAAATAGAATAAAAAAAAAAAATCTAAGAACAGTTTATGTGTGACCACTACATTGTGTCAAAACCTATGATCCTTAGACCTAGCACATCTATTTCTAGAACTTTCCAGAGAGAAATAAAACAAATACAAGACACAGAAAAGGGTGGAGGAAAACTCCGAAAACACAGTCTAACTCGACCGAGCAAACGCTGCAGAGCAGAGAGCTCAGCCCCACTGACTACTGTCTCCCGGGTTAATAAAGGGCAGTGGATTGGAAGCACAGCAGCATGTGGAAGAGAGGCACGTGTGCGCACTCGGGTGCTGCTGGGAAATACAATGGCCATCACCACGGCTGAACACCTCAGCTACCTGTTCTGGGGCTGCTCCGTGTGTAGACACACACCAGAGTGGATTAACGACTGAAGGCCGACTGCCTCAAACCTACCCACTCATTCCAGTCAATCCCCACTCTCCTGTGGAGGACTTGATACAATCATCCCTCCATTCTGGTTTTCTCTTCAGCACTGTGTAATACATTCATGTCACTGTCGTGTACCCGCCCCCCATCACAGCCCAGTTAACTCTACATGCTGCAGAAGTGGAGCACGACACACAGAATGGAATAATAGCCCAATTCAGTCTCCAGCAGGCCGCAAAAACACTTCTTGTCATCTCCATGATTCTGACTAGTCTAAGAACCTAGTGTGTGTGAAGTTATACAGGAGTTGATTTCTGTGACTGGCTTAGCTTCCTAGCACAAGGTCCTCAAGCTCCATCAGAGTTACCCTGTGTGCCAGGGATCTCCTTCTGTCTTCACACACACTCTTTACTTTCTGACTTGTCCTTTGCATGACACAAGATTGCATTTACATCTTACTATTGCTATGAATATAGTGTACAGACCCTGATGTCAAGTCTTTAAAGTATATACTCAGAAGGAGAACTTCTGGGTCATATGGTGTGATGACGAATCCTGATAGCCAACTGGACAACATCTGGAACCAACCGAACCCAAGCTGCTGGGCACTCCCACCAAGAATTTTCTTTCTTCTTTTTTAAAAATTGTACTATTTTTTTAAAAAAATGATTTATTTTACTTTTATGTGCACTTGTGTTTTGCCTGCATATGTGTCCATGTGAGGGTGTCCGATCCCCTGGAATTGGAATTATAGACAGTTATGAGCTACCGTGAAGGTGCTAGGAATTGAAGCCAGGTCCTCCGGAAGAACAACAGGTGCTCTTAACTGCTGAGCCTCATGAGGGATTTTCTTAGTCAGATTAAAGAAGGCAGACTGGTCTCCCACTAAGTCTGGGCATAATGTGGCAGCCCACAGGAAAGGCATGGGAGAAGGAAGCTTTTTGCTTTTGTGCCTGCTCTGCCTCATTCCTGCAGCCAGATCAGTCTACCCTGTTGTGCCCAGGACTCAATGCAGCCCCTCCAGGATTCTAAGGGACTGGAAACCAGCAGCTCTTCAGGAATCCTCCCAGACTTTAGCACCACACTGGGGCTGCAGAGACATGCAGCCTAGGGAGTGAACAATTAGCAGATTCTCAGCCTTTCTGTCAAGAAACTGCCATTGTTGGACTTCCTGGGCCACACGTAGTAAGCTAGCTTGATAAATCCCCTTTACACACACACACACACACACACACACACACACACACACACACACACACACACACAGTCATTTTATCAGATCTGTTCCTTTAGAGAAACCTGATTACTACACGTGGGAATTCTACTTTCAGTCTTTTAAAGAACCATCATTCCCACCATAGCTGTACTCACACTCCTCTACAGTTACGCTCCTCACACTCCACATTCTAGCAGTTCTATAGGCTTTGGAAGCAGCTCTCCCAAAGAGCCAGAAGGCATCTTGCATCTTCCTGGAAATGAATGATGTGGAATATCTTTCCATGGTTTATTAGCTATTTGTGTTATTTTTTTGAAGAAATGTTCCTTAGCCTTCAATGTACTCAGTATTGCAAACCATGGTAGACACCACTTGACTGGACCTGAAGTATCACACTCTTTTGGCAATCACCTACCTTCAAGCTTATACTAGCTTTGTACTCAGTTGTCAAACACAATTTTTGGCAAGAAAGACCTTCTAGTTTCAAGTGTACCCAGCTGTTTCCTCCCATGTGACAGCGCTCAGCCGTGCCCTTTATGTCTCTGTGTGCCCACATATTTGTTACACCCAAGGGTGCCCATGTTCACATTATTTTTAATACTCTGAACCACATTCTTTGCCCATCTGGACTCTTGTATCCCTTAAAGTTCACTCCTTTAAAGTTCTGAGCCAATGTTCCAATCAGAAGAGTCCCTTCTCTGAATCACAGAGTAGATTTATACTGTCCTACACAAAGTTTTTTTCTTTGTTACTCAAAGTGATTTTACTGTTTGTGTACACAACTGCATTTATGCCACTAGAGCAGAGGCTGTGGATGACTCATATTTCCAATTGGGCGGGAGCACCCACTGAGTCCTATAGTATCGAGTCAAGCGGTGAATTCTGCTCTGTCAGAGTCAGGCAGAATTTAGCATCCTTATCCTTTCCCTTCCTCTCTAGATGCTTTTGGACAGCAACTGCTTTCTTAATCAAATGGGAGAGACCCTCAGGGAGATCAGGGTCAAGGCCTTTGGACCTAAGGATTCTCAAGATTTTATTTCCAGTCACAAAACAGACCTGTGCCACAGCATGTGAGTCCCTCAGGATCACACCTATCTGGGAGGGAGTCAGGCCTTTCTTGGCCAGTTAGTAAATTTGTTCCTTCAAGTCGTCAGATGTCAACTTCAGCCACATGGGGATGGTATGGCAGTAGGGCAGCACCAACTGGGACAGGCCCTTCCTGGGAGCATGCATGCGACCCATGATGGGGGAGGTCTGGCAGCAAAGAGCCCTCTACAAAGTTATATGTGTGTGTGACTCTAACACAGGCCCACAACAGAACATCTGTCTGTACAGACTGTAAAGGAAGTTTCTGCTCCTCCTCACCACCTTAGTTCTAGACATTTAAGTCTTTGCATATCTTTCCAAATATAGTACAAGTGTGGATCAGTATTTTTTCTTTTACACAAATGGATCCATCATATAAAACGTGCTGTTTTGTGTAACTTCTACCACTATTTTCTTCTTTATTTGGCTAGGATAGACAGTGTTACTATTCATAAAGTGGCTATTAACAGTTGCTTATAAAGTTGTCATTTTTCTTAAGTCAATATCTGTATATAAAATTGTTAGGTCCTTGGACCTGAAAATGGCATCCCAGTCCCTTGCTCCTCCATGGCTTCTGCTTCAGTCCCCACCTGCAGATTCCTGCCCAGCTTGAGCTCCTGCCTTGAGTTTTCCTCATGATGGGTTGTAAACTGGAATAAGTCTTTCCTGCCCAAGTTGGATTTGGTCATGGAGTTTACCATGTAATAGAAGTCAAACTAAGAGGAGACGTTAGCTAGAATGGGCAGATGTTTACCCTTCCCCTGAGAAAGAATTAGAGGGACAGTAAAAGTGTGCTTAACTTTATGACAAGAAGTCAGCAGACCCCATTACATTCCACACCCTCCCTTAACCTTGGTACTTTGGATCTTTACATTTTGGTTAATGCATAGTAGATAGTAGTATCTCATAATAGTTTTCTATTTTCATGACTAGTAACTTTGAGTTATTTTAACATGTTCATTGGCCACTTGAATTACTTTTCTTTCTTTTTTTTTTTTTTTTTTTTTTTTTTTTTTTTTTTTTTTTTTTTTTTTTTTTTTTTTTTTTTTTTTTTTTGAGACAGGGTTTTTTTGTGTAGCCCTGGCTGTCCTGGAACTCACTCTGTAGACCAGGCTGGCTTCGAACTCAGAAATCCACCTGCCTCTGCCTTCCAAGTGCTGGGATTAAAGGCGTGTGCCACCACGCCTGGCTTCAAATTACTTTTCTGAGTTATCCACTTTTAAAACATTTTTCATATAATTACAAACACTTTTCTGTCTGCTGCATTTTCTTCTTATAACTTGACTTTTTCACTGTTACTGTTTGGAATTTTAAGGTCCATATGCTAAAAGCTTAGTCACTAGTCTCTGGCGGTAGAGCTGCAGGAGACGGGGCTGTTAGACATTACATCAACAAGAGTGTGTCCTTAAAGGGGACATTGAGACTCCAATCTCTTTGCTTTCTCTCCACCATAAGGTGAGCGGCTCTTCTACCGATCATTACACTACCTGCCTTACTACAGGCTCTGAAGTAATGCAACCAAATAAGCCCTCTGAAGTTGTTTAATGATCTTAAACTGACCCCTTTGCAAGTCTGTCAATGGTAGAAAGCTAACACATTCAGCCTCAAGTTTTTATTTTGTCTGCAGATACGTATTTTTCTTTCCTGACCGCTAGCTTTTTCTGTATGGGAATATGCTTTGCCTTTCTTCTGTTGCTCAAAGAATGTAACGTACTATCCATAACAGTCATGTTAAAACATTTCATTATCTCTTTAAGCATGGGAGAAATGTAATTAACACTTACTGGTTACTATGTGCCAACCTTTTACCAGTATGTTACTCTGCTACTTTAAACTTGATTTCCAAGAGTTATCTCTTCAATTTACAAGTGAGAAAAACAAAGAAGAGGTAAGGCCTGGGAACAGCAGGATGCTGGAGGCCAGATTCAGAGCTCTACTCACAGGGTCAAACTTGTCTTCCTCTTCTAAGCCTTTAGAGTCCTCACTCTTTTCCTCTTCGTTCTGCTGCTCAGCATATCTCAAAATCCACTCTTTCATATTTACCTCCATGTTTTTTTCTTCCTTTTTTGGCTAAAAAGAGAAAACAAATATCTGAAAGATTGAGTTAGAAAAAAAATACTAAAACTATTTAGCTCTTCTAAGTTCATCCTAGTACAAAACAGAAGACATAAACATGGCAAAAGTCACCAGGCGGTAGTGGCGCACACCTTTAATCCTAGCACTGGAGAAGCAGAGGCAGGCAGATCTCTGAGTTCCAGGACAGCCAGGACTATACAAAAAAACCCTGTCTTGAAAAATATACAAACAAAACAAACAACAACAAAAGGCAAAAGTCATGTTATCTGCTATGTAGCAAAGGACATACAAACTGGACATTCTAAATGAGTGTGACTTTACAAAAGCCAGAGAATGTTTGCTCACTGGCTTACAACCCCACTGCAGGGAGGTTGAGGGGGAGGACTGTGAGCTTTAGGTCATCCTGGGACACACAGCTGGTCCCACCACATACTAATAAATACACTAGAAAAGCATGTCTGCCTTTGTATTGACGCTAAGCTTATTACTGTATAGACTAAAAAGGAGTTAAACTAATGTTGTTGCTGAAAACAGGGGTGTATAAGGATGATGTCTCCCAAGACATTTGATAATACATAGTGTTCTTAAGAGAAATGCCCTAATGAACTACACATCCCAGGGCCCCAGTGTTTATGTCCTCCTGTAACTCTCTTACAGAGACCTCGGGCTTGTCCATGTCACTTCCTTCAACCAATATGACACTATCAAGCATGATTATAGTAGGGACTTACTAAGAATGTTTAAGTACAGGCTCATTAACCTTGAAAAATAGCTGGACTTCCATACATGCACAACTTGCATCTGTGGACTCAACCAATCTCAGATACTGAATATTTAGGATAAAGTTGTACCAGTACGAAAAGCAAGACTTTTTTCTTGCTATTAATTTCCAAACAATACAGTATAACATGTAGCATTCACATTATTCTCAGAATTATAAATGATCTAGATGAGAGGAAATACAGAGGCAATATGCCAAATACTGTGCTAGCTTCTAAATGTGCTTGTATATGTGTCTTAGTACCTGAAGGTTTTGGTACTCTTGAGGGTCCTGGATTCAATTCCTTACAATGATCAAGGACAATTTCACTTGCTCTAGGGAGCCAGATGTAGAACCCCTCTTTGACCACCACATGTGAGCAAACCTAAGCCAATCATGTGGAAAGAGCAAAGCCACCCAATCACATGGAGAGACGATGTAAAAAACTGGCCAGTCTCTGGAAGAAGTATTAGCCACACAGGAAAGGGGTTATTTTGAACGTCCTGACATACTCTTTCTAGAACAGATGAACTTTCAGCGGATATAGTCCAGACTACATAGGTATGAAAAACAAGGAACCTGATTGAAGTCACTACCTATTGGGGTCATTTGTAACAACATAAAAGGAGACAGTGACAGAATAGACTAGAAACCCGTTCAGTTATTTTAAGGAAAAATGCTATTTAACCCTAATATTTACATTCTTATGAACTACATGTGCCTTATGCTGATTTTTTAAGTTCATGTTCTCTTCTCTCTGTCTCTCTCTCTCTTTTTTTTCTTTCTTGCTTCTTTCTGTGTTGGTCTGAATGGGAAAATGGCCCTCATAGGTTCATACGGTTCATAGGTTCATGCTCACTCACTATTAGGAAGTACAGCCTTGTTGGAGTTACATGTGACTTTGTTGGAGGAAGTGTGTCACTGGAGGTGGGCTTTGAGGTTTCAGAAGCTCAAGGTAGGTCCAGTGTCACTCTCTCTTCCTGCTGCCTACAGATCCAGATGTAGAACTCTCTGCTTCTTATCTAGTACCATGTCTCCCTGCATGCTGCCATGTTTCCCACCAGGACGATGATGGAGCTTGGTGTGGTCACAGTGTCTCTTCACAGCAATAAAAACCCTAACTAAGACACGCTCTCTCTCTTTGATGAGACAGGGTCTCAGTAGCCAAGCTAGCCTTACCATAGGATCCTCCTCCCTTTGCCTTACGAATGAGAGAATTATAGGTTGTTTGTTACCAATCCCAGCCTAATTTCTTTTAATGTTTGTGTGTGTGTGTGTGTGTGTGTGTGTGTGTGTGTGTGTGTGTGTGCACAAGTGCAAGTGAGCATATGCCACACCTGTGTGTTGGTGCCTGTGGATACCAGAAAAGGCTATTGGATTCTCTGGTGCTAGACTTACAGGCAGTTGTGAATTACCTGACATAGATGCTGGGCACAGAACTCAGGTCCTCTAAAGAACTGCAAGTCTTCTCAACCACTGAGTCATCTCTCCAACTGCTCAAAGATTCATTCCTTAAATTACCTTAATTTTAGGGTCTTCCTCCTGTCTTTTGGCTTTCGTCTGCTGTGGAGGTGAAAGAGTAGCCTGTATTTGCACAGACTGGAATTTTGGCCTACTTTTAGGTTGCTGCTCTTCAAACTCTTGACTGAATCCTTCAGGAAGGGCATCTTAAAACAAAATGTGTTGAAGATAAATATGCATGTGTTATATTAACCCCACAAATACTTAAGCATATAAACAAGCCCTGTCAGGATCTACACCATCTAATTCCATTCAACTCTTATCTTCATTTTTTTTTTTTTTGAATGCAATGTGGAAACCTTTCTCTTTTTTTAAGATTTATTTATTTATTATATTGTAAATACACCGTAGCTGACTTCAGACACTCCAGAACAGGGTGCCAGATCTCATTATGGATGGTTGTGAGCCACCATGTGGTTGCTGGGATTTGAACTCAGGACCTTCAGAAGAGCAGTCGGTGCTCTTAACCACTGAGCCATCTCTCCAGCCCTCAACTCCTATCTTCTAAGAGAAATCGGATTTTACACATCAAACTAGAAGCTTGTGCTCTCATCAGATGACAGCTAGTCCACTTCTGGTTGTGCCCTCATCAGATGACAGCTAGCCCACTGCTGGTTGTGCCCTCATCAGATGACAGCTAGCCCACTTCTGGTTGTGCCCTCANCTGGTTGTGCCCTCATCAGATGACAGCTAGCCCACTTCTGGTTGTGCCCTCATCATATGACAGCTAGCCCACTTCTGGTTGTGCCCTCAGCAGATGACAGCTAGCCCACTTCTGGTTGCTATTTATTTTACCTCACTAGTTAACCTTCTAAATTTTCTTTAAAAAGCTATTAGTTTATCTCACTTGGCTTTGTAGCTGGATCTACCATTATTTACAACAGCTTTCTGAGCTTCAGGTCCCTACCAAGGTTTACAACCACATCCTCCTGCTGAGTTATTATTTATGCAAAGGCAGCCATAACTCTTAACCAAAAATCCAGGAGACATAGCCTGTTTTAGAAAGGGAAATAATTAATGACAATACTGTTTACCATCTGAAAGATTTAAGCAGAGCCAATCCAAGGCAGAATGAAGGTCACCTCCATGAAAGAGCGTATTGGTCATGGCATCTTCAATATCCTTAGTCTTAAAGGAAAATGCTTGTAAAGCCATGTATAAATCCTACCAAAGAGAAATATAAGTTACATTGGCTAATTTGATCCTTTTGCAAATTCCTAATCTCATTTTTCTCATTCATTTTAAATCAGAAGTGGGAACAGTATAATTTCAAAAACATTTTTTTGTGGAGTGCTGGGGAGTATTTTTTGTAACCTGCTAAAGACTCTGGGCTCAATCCCTAGCACCCCCAAAATGAGAAAGAAAAAGAGAAAGAGAAAAAAGAAAGAGAAAGAGAAAGAGAAAAAGAGAAAGAGAAAGAGGAAGAGAAAAGAGAAGGCTGGGGAAGTGGGGAAATTCTACCTGGTAGTTAAAATTTAAATGTGCTCATTATATAAAGATTTGGGGAAACCACAGATTTATTTTTTCCTAGGTTTTGTTTTTTTTTTTTTTTTTTTTTTTTTTTTTTTTTTTTTTTTTTTTTTTGAGACAGGATCTCTCTATTATGTAGCTCTGGTTATCCTGGAACTTGCTAAGTAGACAAGGTTGGTGTCAAACTCAGTAATCCATTTGCCTCTACCTCCCCAGTGCTGGGATTAAAGGCGTGCACCACCACCTCCTGGCTTAAAGAGTTTATTTTTTGTTTGTTTGTATATTTATTTTTCAGCCTTTCCTTAATATCTCACAAAGTCTCAACATGTTTGATCTATGTCTACTTAGTAGAAACGAACTTTTCCTTAATAATTTTAATAGTTACCAGGTGGTGGTGGTATACTTGCCTTTTATGCCAGCCCTCACTCTGCAGAGACAGGTGGAACTCTGCAAACTAGAGATCTGGTTTATAGAATGAGTTCCAGGACAGCCAAGGCTAAACAGAGGAACTTGACCCCATTCCCCCAATATGTGTGTGTGTGTGTGTGTGTGTATGTATATACATATATGTATACATACATATCACACATATATACATACATATATACATACATGTATGTGTGTGTATACACTTTTAATAGTTATACAGCATATCTCTGGGTGGATATATCATAATTTAAGTACACATTTTTCTATGTGTGAATGTTTAGAATTTTCTTCTTTAATGTTTCAGCAAACATCTCTCTGTATAAAACATTTAAATGTACTTCTATAGCATGATATTTAAAAAGCTGAGCAGAACTGCTTTCAAGTTCAGATTCTGCTTATTTTGATACTTACTAACTTTATACCTTAATCTACCATTCTTCCAAGTCTCAAGTCTTTCAGTTGAAAAGATCAATTGCATTTATCTTGTGGGATTATCGCATCAGAGCATGTAATCAAAATGCACGGCAGAGTGTAACAAACAGGCAGTCAGTGACGTGTAGCTTGGGAGTATAACTCACAGTGGATGCCTTATGTCAGTGTGTGCACATGATCAATTCTCTCCTTGTGCTTGCAGTTAGAAACCATCTACATGGGATCCTAATAGAAGGTTTAAAGAGTTCACTTTTATCCCACATTTACAGTTGCCTCTAAATTGTCCCCACTAAATGCACAAGATCCTAGATCTAGTGCCCACCACTGGACAGCAGGAACAATAGCCCAGTAAAGTGGGTATTGCAGCACTGGGCACAGGGACCCTGCCCCGGGGATGAAAGGTGGCGGTGAGAAGCACCTGTAACTTCTTAGCCGACAGTCTTCCAGAAATCGCTCCCCTGTCGTTGTTCTGCTTTTTATGCTCATTGATCACTCCAATAATTCTTTGCTCTAGTTTATTGTTAATCACCACCTGTTGAGGTTGAGAAAGTTTATTAGGAACTACATTATAGAAAACATATGTGCAAATCATACTGTTTGTTTTTATATTCCTCCCAACCAGTCCTAGGTTTTTAGCTAAAAGGAGATACAGTAATTACTTTTTCCGGGTTACCGTGCATTTTGGCCACATTGTTGTGATATATGTAGAGACGGGACATGGAAACATCATCACATAAAGTGAGGTAAGAAACCCATTTTATAAAAGCCTCCCAGGGCCCATGCCTGAGATCTCTCTTGTGTAGCCAGGGCAGAGAGTACCAGGCCCTGCCTTGTCTAGTTAAGATCCTTGGGTTCAGAACCACGAGATCTGCCTCAGGGAAAGTAGCCGAAGCAAACAGCCTCATAGCCTGATACTAGACTAACAAAGGACACGCCAGGGTAAAGCCACGACCATCTACCGAGTGACACAGGTCACACGCTCTTTTGGCTCCCTTTTAGTTTCCTATTTTTTCAACTAGCCCTTTATCTTCTATTGTTTAGCTATTTTTAACTGAAAAGTACACAAGTGTTTTACCGACAAAAAAAAACTCTTCCCTTTGTTACTTAACTAACCCGTGTCGAGCAAGCCCACAAACACACCGGAGGTGTTTAGCTGAGTCGGAGGATGTATACACAGGAAGCCATAACCCAGTGACAGTGCTCTCAGGAAGTACATAAAGGCTAATAGCAGCATCAAGAAATTGAATTATGAAGGTCATCACGGGGGCCGAAGGAAGCTTCATCCAGACTTCTCTCAATTTCTTAGAAGTTCTCAACATGTTTGACTTACATCTACTTAGTAGCTGGGGTATTAAATCTAACAAATTTAAATACCCTATAATTTTCTTTTCACTTGAAGACATAACTTTAATTGATATTTATTAACTTATTCATCTGTGTGTGTGTGTGTGAGTGTGAGTATATGTGTGAGTGTGTGTGGGGGGTGTGTGTGTGGTGTATGTCACATACATCTGCAGAGACCAGCAGAAGGCACAGGACCGACCGCTGACACTGGAGTCACAGGCAGTTGTGAGCTGCTTTGTGTAAGTGTTAGAAAGACACTCGGGGTCCTCTGCAAGAGCAGCGAGCGCTCTTAACCGCTGACAAGCCTGTGTTTTACTTGAATGAGAATATTTCCTGAAAGGAAGCAAAACTGTGCTTACTCACTTTCAAAATAGACTTGTCCAGATTTGCAGAGCCACCGGAGTCATTTGCAGAATTAAAACTATAAATTTTTGGACCTGTATATAATAGACAACAAATGGGAAATTTAATGATTAGTATTCATTGTACCATCTTAATTTTTCTTTAAAGGTTGCTAAATAGTAAATCTCTGACTTTAATTCTTTCCCCTTAACTTTACCAAAGAACTTAAGATCTCAAAAATATTTACTCAAACCCCCCAAAATATTTTACTCTTCAAAGGGGACTAGTTTTTTTTAAAATATATTTTGATGTCAAATATCTTCAATTTTATATTTCTTAATCAGATGTTCTTATTGTTTTTGTTTGTTTTTTGAGACAGGGATTCTCTGTGTAGTCTTCACTGTCTTGGAACTCACTCCATAGACCAGGCTAATCTCTAACTCAGAGATCTGCCTGCCTCTGCCTCCCCAGTGCTAGGACTAAAGGTGTGCACCACCACTGCCACCACCTCCACCTCTGGCTGGGATGTTCTTATTGTTGACACCTTGCTAGACTTCTTGGGAGGTTTTCAGAAGATGGTCAAATCTGATAAGAAAATCCTCTTCCCAAATGGGATGCTGAGTGGAGAGGCAGGTGGGAGAGAGGAGTCATCTTTTTACCTTGGCCTTAGTCCAGGATGCTGTACTAGCTTCTAAGGACTGTCATAACAAATCACACACTTGATGGCTGCATACTAGGGAAGTCTGTCCCTTCAGTTTCAAAGGCTAGAAGTCCAAAATCAAGGTATATGCTCCCTGTCTGGGATTTAAGTCATAATCCATCCTATTTTTAACTTGAGAATTTCATACATGTATACAATGAGATGTGATTATACACACACTCCCATTTCTGTCCTCCAGCCCCCAACCCCCACATCTCCCTTAACATGTTACCCTCCAAACTCTACAGGTTCTTGTTTTGATAACACACTGGGGTAGTTTGGATGAGAGATGTCTCCCATGAGCTCACATATTTACTTCCCAGACGGTGGTGCTGTTTGGGGGACATTATGGAACCTTTAGGATAGGGGCGCTTGCTCGAGGAAGTAGATAGCTGGGGGGTGGGCTTTGAGGTCTTATAGTCTCACCCATCTTCTTGTTCTCTCTCTTTCCTTCACTTGGTCATGAAAACGTCAACAGTCAGCCATCTGCTCCTAGCTCCATGCTTTCCCTTACCTGCTGCCATGCTCCCACCATGACCAATGTGCCCGGAAGAAGGTGTGCAGCACGCACGTGGAGGGAGAGAACAGCTTGCAGGAGTTGGTGTGCTCCTCATACCTCCTGGGGTCTGATGATCAAGCTCAGGCTTGCCAGCCAGTGCCTTTACCTGCTGAGCCATCCTGCCAGCCCCGAGAAAGATTTTGGCAAAATGGTTGAGGATAACCATTAACTCGTATTTAGTTCAGGTTGGTCTTGAACTTGTAAGCCTCCGTCTCTGAGTACCAGGACTACAGCTTTCCACCAATAGGTTCAGCTAAATAACTCCTTTACTCTTAAAAATTATGGAGGAATCAGGGTTTTCTTTTTTTTTAATTACTTACATGAATTATAACTATTATCGTTGTACAAATTAAAAAGTCAATTTTTTATTCATTAGTCATTAAAAATAAGACTGTATGTATGTTCATGTAAACAAAAGTTTAGCAAAATAGATTTTCCCAAACAAAACCTATTTTAATTTTTGAAAATCTCTTTCTTTGTTCTTGGTGCCATGACTTGGATGCACGTGGGCTTATGTAACAGATTGTACACATCTGGAGCCTCATCTGTTTGGGCAGCCACTACAAACTATTAAACACTACTGAGTGAAGCCAGGCAGTGGTGGTGCACACCTTTAATCCCAGCTCTCAGGAGGCAGAGATGAGAGGCAGATCTCTGAGTTCAAGACCAGCCTGGTCTACGGAGCATGTTCCAGACGGTTTAATACTTTTTAGAGCCCGTTTCTTTTACATAATGTTTTTCATATCCACCAACGGTGCTAATGTCTCCCTTATCACTAAGACAGTTGAGCTTGCTCTGACCTCCTTTTGATCAGCCAAAAGATCCAAACAGGGACTCTGGTGGGAAACAAACAAACAAACAACACCCAAAGCATCCAGTGCCCCGCCTCATGGCACTAATCTTCCAGGCAGTAACAAAAGCAACTAATACCAGGATTATTATTATTATTCTGTCTGAAGAGAAGACACAGAATGCTAAGAGGGCGAGTGAAGGAAGACAGCCTGAGTGGTCAGGACCATGATCAAGGGCAGATGCTGGCAGCAGTGATTTGGATCAATCATGTAGGACGTAAAGCACACAGAATCTCTTCGCTGTGTAGTGCTGCCACCAGCCCCCACTTCCCAGGCTCCTGCCACACTTTCGTCCTGTATCTACCATGTTTGTTGTGAGTGGTGGTGGTGTTTGTGCTTCTTCTGCTTCAGTATTGTCTCCAGGAATTCTAATAGTTGCTTGCTTCATCTCTGCTTAAATGTTTTATATGGACAGCCATCTCTACTCTAAACCAAAACAGAAGTTTCATCCCATTTGACTTTTAACAAGTCACTATCTATTTTCTGTCTCTCCCAAAATGTTTTGTTTGATAAATTGAGCAAATACGGAAGGAAGATCTTGCCCCTTTTAATTTACTGGTTTAATAATTCTTTTGACTCCTTGTTGTTTATCCAAGGATTTTTTTGAATAAAAAATCATTAGACTAGTTACTTCAGAGATGTTAATACATATCCTATTATATACTATATATGTATACATATACTATAAATACTATATATTTTACATTATAGATTATATACTATAATTTTATAGGCTATATAAAATATATAATTTCTCATGTAAGAGAAGACTTGACTATCAAAAAGATTGACATAAACAAACATGACACATGAACTATGACGGCCAGGAAGAATTAAGAAAAAGAACTGATATCTGAAATGAGTGGTATAGAGTTTTAGTTGATGGTTTTAGGGACAGATGACATTCCACTCAAGGAAAAAAAATACACACTGAGGCAGGCAGAAAGCCAAGTTCTTTTTGGAATCAAGAAGACCCCAGATTTACAACAGCTGAAAAGCAATTAGAGAAGACACCAGATTTCTTTGCTAGCTGAATGGTTTGGATTTTAGTGTGGTCAATAAGGATGCGATGGAAGAACTCAGGTGGGATGGATTAAAGCAGTGATTCTGAAAGATCAATTTGTTGTTACGTTGGACTGACTGGGGGAGGAGAGAAGAACCAAGCCCTGGGGACCCACTAAGAGGCTCTGTTGGTACTTCACGTGGACGCCTAAACAAGAAACGAAAAGCTATAGGGTATGTTAAGATTATACAGGGCTTGGTCACAGATTGAACGCCAACAAAGGCATCAGAATTACTTGAAGGACTGGTGAGATAGTCTAGGTTATAAAGAAGCCTGCTGTGAAGTCTGATGGCCAGGGTTTGATTTCCCCAGAGCCCAGGTGGTGGAGAGAGCTTATTGGACAAGCTGTTCTCTTATATGTTCATGTGTATGTGTACCACATACAAAATAAATACGTTAAAACTACTTTGATCTGGAATAAACAGGACACACACACACAGAGAGAGAGAGAGAGAGAGAGAGAGAGAGAGAGAGACAGACAGACAGACAGACAGACAGAGAGACAGAGAGAGAGACAGAGACAGAGACAGAAGTGGTGTAAGAAAAGGCTGAAATGGAGCTGGGCATGGTGGCGCACGCCTTTAATCCCAGCAGGCGGATTTCTGAGTTCAAGGCCAGCCTGGTCTACAGAGTGAGTTCCAGGACAGCCAGGGCTACACAGAGAAACCCTGTCTCGAAAAACCAACCAACCAAACAAAAGAAAGAAAGAAAAAAAGAAAGAAAGAAAGAAAGAAAGAAAGAAAAGGCTGAAATGGCTGTCTTGAGCTTGGAAACTAAGCCGGTATAAGAACTGTCAATTCAGAAGTCATTTATAAGACTAAAGGCCTTGACAATACAAGGGCAGAGACAGATCTCATGGCACTAGGGAACTCTCCTGCAAGGGCTGTAAAAAAGAACTATACTGTCAAGGACAAACACCTTCAAAAGTTAACATCTTAGGACCAGTGGAGAGAGAAGACAAATACTACAACAAATAACTGTCAGGAACTTGAAGGAATTCAGTGAGAAGTCAGTAGAGGTAGGAAAAGAAAAAAGGCCCTCGTCCGCAGTGAGGCAGCTGTAGAATACTCAGGGGGAAATCGGTCCTATCTGAAACTGCAAGTCTAAGAGTTTGCATTTACAGAGCATTACTTTCTAGTAGTGCGCGCCACTAACTTATTTCTCTGGTCTCCTTCCCCAGCCCCCCCCCACCCGCCCCCCCCCTAATGCTCCAAGCTCTTTCTTAACTCAAGATCTTTAGAATGTTATTTCTACCATGTTTTACACTATTAACTTCTAGACAGCTTTTGATTTCAGCTCAACTGTAACTTTTCATGACTCCTCACCATTAACCCCCCCCCCAAAAAAAAACCCTGCTAAGCGCGCTCTAGCTCTCTCTCTCTCCCTCTCTCTCCCTTTCTCTCCCTCTCCCTCCCTCCCTCCCTCCCTGAAGCTTAAGGACTCTAAAGCACACCCGCTTGTGTGATTAGTAAATTAGATTCCTCAGCTGCCCTGGAGGTGAGGTTTCCATTTTTTCGGTTTTATTATCACCAGTCAGATGCTTGGTATTTAGGTATCAATAAGCACATATGCTTGCAAGTTTTTGTTATAGAAAAACATTACTGCAAGCAAACAGAACAAATAGAACAAAACAGCATAGAATTTTGATGTTTTTGAAACTAGCTGAAGAGTGGCCGGAATTAATCACCTTCAAATTTGGGTAAGCAAAAAATGCAAGGCTTTGACAAGAAGCATAGAATTTTACTGTAAATCAATCCAGTGTCCAATGTGTAAAGTGTGGTTATTCTTAGGAAACACTGACTTTTCTGGAACATACAAGGATACTACATAGTTCTGAAGAAGACATTAAGATCTGACAGATCATGGAGCGGCATCAAGCCAGAAGCACTTCCCTTAACAACTCTCTGAACTGGTGGAGTAGCTGTTCTGACAGCTCATAGTGGATTCCTGCTGAACATCAGCAGATGCCATGACTCTGTTCTTAGCAGGAGAAAAAAAAAAAAAGTGAGTGAGTTCGAAAGGCGATGCCATGCTGTAACCGAGTTACTTTTATAACTTTAACGGCCAAAGGCCCTTAGACCGATCTACAAGGCCACTCCACCCACAGCTCAGGTGTGGAAGATGACTAAGTTTGGATCTCAGCAGCACGGGTGTTGTTAGTCTCGGCTAGACACGAAGCAGGGTCTGAGGGCAGAAGGCTGGGCACTGGGCCAGGGCGTACCTTGCTTCACTCGGGGCTCCCGGGCGACGGTGGGGACGGCGGGCGCCGGCCTGGCCACCGGCTTCTTGCTCTGGGCTTCCCCAACAGCTCCGGCCTCTGCACTCCTGGCTCTGGAAGCAGACACCGCGGCCCGCATCGCCGCGGCTCCCGGCGCCTTGTGTTTCTTATTTTTGCCGCCCATGTTTCAGCTGCAGGAGAGCAGTCTTCCAGATCCAGATCCCCGGCTGCCGCGCAGCAGAAGCCGGAGAGCTCTTCACGTTTGCCGGCTCCCACGCCTCCACCCAGCCTCCTCCATCCGGGCTCCGCGGCTGAGGCTCCGGCTCAATTGGTCGGTCTCATCAGACTCCGCCTCTCGGCTCCCGGGAGCGAGCGGCACGGCTGCTGTCGTGCGCCACTGGTCGCCAAGTTTTTAGTCATTGAACTGCGGGGACTCGCAGTGGTTGGAAGAAAAAAGGGGGCAAGACCCAGGCTAGAAGGAGAAAAGTCACGCGTGGCTCAAGACTTGCCCCCTTTTGATTCCTGCGGGCCACCGTCGAGTCCCCCATTTGGCGTCACTGTAGGGGGACGGTCGCGGGGCCTCTTGGGTAGGAGGGAGATTCGGTCTCAGCGTTCCGAAAGATGGCGGACGCTTTCGGGGATGAGCTTTTCAGCGTTTTCGAGGATGATTCGACCACTGCAGCAGGAGCCAAGAAAGACAAAGAGAAAGAGAAATGGAAGGGGCCACCAGGGTCTGCAGACAAAGCCGGGTAAGGAAGACCTCCGCGCTCTTTTTCTTTTTCTTCTTGTTTTTGGTGCCAGTGAAGGAAACTCGACTCCGGCGAGGAGCACAGAAAGTGTTTGAATAGAGTCAAGAGGCTAAGGAGATTGAGAAAAGAAAAAGAAAAAAAAAACGTTGGGGAGAGAGGAAAGGTTGATTTGGGGGGAGGACGGTCTTGGTGTTCGTGCTTGTCCGCCCGCAGCGTGACTTCCTGAGGCCATGCTTTGCTGTGACCTCAGCTTTGCGAGGCGGGGCTTGTCACTCACCAAACCTCTCACGTAGTCTTTAAGAAGCTAGGCACTAGCTGAGCCAAGGGGGGAAGACTGGTAGGAAAGAGTTTTTAAATCGCGAAGGCGAATCGCTACAGACGGAAGAGATTTAATCTCCAAGTTATAGTGTTTTTGTTGTTGTTGTTGTTTTAAATCACATTCAGGATCTCGCTATGTAAGCTGAGCAGTCCTCGAACTCGACATCCTCTTATTTCAGGTCCTTAGGGTTGGAATTCCCAGAGTGCCCCGATGACACTCGGTCAAACTAGTTTTCTTCCCGTTAGCGTTTTACACTTGATGATTGCTTCAGTCCGTTATTACATGAGTAGTCGCAACGTACTGGTTTTTATAAAAAAAAAGCTATTTCTTTCTGCTTCTTGCCTGGAATCCAGCCATTAAAAAAAAAAAAAGTCATTGCTCTAGGGCTGAGGACGTGGCCAGTGTAAAAGACAGCTTTCTGTTCGTGAATGAGGACCTAGTTTCGATTCCCTAGTACCCACATAAAAAGTGTGAGCACAGTGGGGCACAGAGACAAGAATTGTTGGGCCTGGCTGGCTGCTAACTTAGCCTCTTGGTTGTATAAGTGAGAAACGCTGTCTCAAGGGAGGAATGTAGGATGCTGGAAGTCCTCTGACCTCCACTGTGTGCTCAAGTGTAGGCACCACACAAAGAAGACACAGGATTTCCTCTTTATTGTCAGTTACCTTCAGTTCTCTACTCGAGGAATTTCCTTCACCACTCTGGCCCGTGGACAAATCTTTGGAACATTTTCTTAATTGCTGGTTTATGTAGGAGGGCAGCCCAGTGCGCTATAGTGTGGACTTTCCTGGGCAGGTGAGCCTGCACTGGGTGATGGAGCTGTAGAAACTTGGGAGCAGCATTTCTCTGTGGGTCTCTGCTTCAGTCCCTGCCTCCAAGTTCCCGCTTTAGCTTTTCTGGATGATGGATTGTAAACACATCAGCTGAATTCAGTCCTTTCCTGGCCGAGTTGCTTGTGGTCAGTGTTTTTATTACAGTGACAGAAAGCACACTAGAGCTTTCGTTGGTTGTTCATTTTTACCTTGAAATGCAGTTCATAAAGAAAAGGCAAGTTTAACATTTGCTTGTGTGTCAGTTTGTTTTGAGACGGTCTTGCTATGTAACCATTATTGGCCTTGTCCTCAGAGAGACATGCTTGGAATTAAAGGTGTGCACTGCCACACCTGGCTGTTTCCCAGGGTTAGGGAGATGAGTTGTGCACACCTCCTTCCCCTCCCTCCTCCTGCCCTGTGTCTCTCATTGGGTAAATGAAGTGCTCTAAACCACAGCACAGTCAGTGCACACACAACTCTGAGGTTCCTCTGTAGTGTCGTCCCAGGCTACCTGCTTCCTCTGTGTCTTGAGCAGTTTGTTTCCATTTTCTAGAATTTGCTTAAATTCAGCATTTAAATTCCATCTGAGTACCATATATGGGTTTGGGTTTTGTTTTGGGTTTTTTTGGCCTCTTTTTTTTACTCAGTATCTTCAGTTTGCTCTTATAACATGTATCAACTGTTTTCCTTCTATTGCTGAGAATTGTGTTCATGTTTATATTATGTGCCATATTTATGTTTTTACCTTTTAATGATCACATTGTATCCACTTTTAAGTGTGTGTGTGAGTATCTGTGTGTGTTCCCATGTGAAGTGGGCACATCTTGTCTCAGCGTACATGAGGTCAGGAGACAGCTTTTCATTCTGCCTTGTTTTGTGACAAGGTCTTTTGAGTGTCAGCTGTAGCACTGTATCAGTTGTCTAGTCTCTGTCTTGAATCTTCACTGTAGGAGTGCTGGGATTGCAGGTGCAAATCACCACATCTGGGGTTTTTTATTTTAGTTATTTTTACATTGGAAAGGGGTTATCAGAGTCCGGTCCTCGGGCTTGTGTGGCAAGCACTTTTGGCTGAACCTTGCCTCTTTACTCTGCTTTGAGTTTCCAGTCATAGCTGTGAGAGCTCTGCAAGCGAGTTCTTGTGAATTTATTATTTATTCGAAAGATTTACTTATGTGTACAGATGTTTTATCTGCATGCATGCATGTATGTGTACCATGTATGTCCCTGTTGTATCCCCTGGAACTGTAGTTACCGGTGATTATGAGCCACCATATGGGTGCTAGATATCAAACTCGGGCCCTCTGCAAGAGCAACAAGTGCCTTTAAGTGCTGGACTATCTCTCCATCCCTACCCCCATCCCCTCAAACTCAGAAATCCGCCTGCCTCTGCCTCCGGAGTGCTGGGATTAAAGGCGTGCACCACCACTGCCCGGCTTTTAATTAAATTCTTAATTTCTGTGGAACTCAATTATTTGCTTATATTTTTAGTAATTTTATATCCTGTAACAATAGCAGGAGATAAATTTCTCATTTCCTTTTATAGAAGCTGTCTGTCCATCTATTTATTTTTGACTTATGAGAGTGTTTCTACATAGTCCTGGCTGGCCTAGACCTCGCTATATAGACCAGGCTGGCTTCAAACTGACAGAGATGTGCCTGTGAGTCCTGGGTTTCAAAGGCGTCTATGTGGGATCATGCCTCACTGCTTATCTTATTCAAGTTTGTAAAACTTGATGTGTATGGGGGTTTTGCTTTCATGTATGTCTGTGCACTGTGTACCTGCATGGTACCATCTGTCAGAAGCCAGAAGGTGGCACTGGATCCCTTGGGACTGATGTTAGAGTTGTGAGCTGCCATGTGGGTGCTGGGAATTGAACCTGAGTCCTTTGCAAGAGCTTCCAGTGCTGCTCTAACTGCTGAGTCATCTCTCCAGCCCCATTTTGCTTAGTTTTGGCCTTTGCAGCTAAATTTAAAATTTGCATGGAGTTGATTTTTTTTTTCAGTATGGGTAGAAATTCGATTGAGTTAGTTATCGATAGTTAAGCTATAAATAAAACACCATGCAGTGTCACTACTTTGGAACTTTTGCTTTCTTTCATTTTGTCTTTTTCGAAACAGGTTCTCACTGTGCACCCTAGGTTGCCCTTGAATTTACATCCTTCTGCTTTAGCCTTCTGGGATTTCTGCATTCCACCAGGCCTGGCTCCAAATCTAACCATACAGTTGTCTTTTCTTCCAATTAGTAGTGTCGTACTGTTAGAGAAAGCTGTAAAGGTTTATGAAGTCTTCATGTAAATTTCAATTGTTTTAAGAAACAATGGACTTAACAAAATGTTTTCCTTGTAATAGGAATTTTAGGATCTAAAGCAACATATCTGAGGAAAATACAAAATAATTAAGGAATAACAGTCAGCTTTACTAGTTATGAAATTACAGTTTTCTGAGGGTTGGCCAGCTTTGATTTATGAAGGTCACTTATTTAAAAGATGACTTTGCTAAGTGTGTATAATATATTAAGTAATATGGGATAATTTTAAAATTGGAATTGAAATGATGGATTTTTTTTCTAAACTGTTTGCTTTTTTCAGGAAACGACTGGATACCAAATTACAATCAGAATCAGCCAGTGGTGGGAAAAACAAGAGAGATCTAGATTATGAAGGCACTGATGAGCCTATTTTTGGCAAGAGGCCCAGAATAGAAGACTCAATTAATGAAGATTTAAGGTAGGTAGTATTTCTATAGTCATAATGTTAGTTACTCTTAATTTGATAGATGTGTGACATTTTAAAAATTGTGTTATTTTATAATTTTATAAGCATGAAAATTTAGAATGGCTGTTTAAATATGGATAATTAGAAGACAGAAATGATTCATCTTTTGATAATTTAAAATCCAATTTGGGGAAAGTATTTGAAGACTTGCTTTCTTAGGAGAGAAAAGATGTTGCTTCTTAACATATAGATGTCTCATGATGAAGAGCAACACTGATCCAGTGGTAGAAATAAGTATGTATGAGTATTTTATTGCTAGTAGTAATGTGGCT
Source organism: Mus pahari (assembly GCF_900095145.1). Taxonomy (NCBI): domain Eukaryota; kingdom Metazoa; phylum Chordata; class Mammalia; order Rodentia; family Muridae; genus Mus; species Mus pahari. The sequence continues at coordinate 43,173,367 of NC_034600.1, read as the reverse complement.
GTGATGCTAAAATCTGTTTTTGATAATGGAGACCCCTGGATATCTCTAAATAAAGATTTTCTGGTATTTATATTTCTCAAATTTTTAAAGCTGGAACTTTTATTCCTGAAACCAATCGTTTTGGTTGGCCTGGTTGACACTGCAGTAATGCTGTTTACAATTTTGACTTTCCTTAACTGGTTTAGGCTATTCTAGCTACTAAATATCTATCTATTAAATGATGATGCAGGTGTAACTGAAAAACTTAAGTTGGTGCCATTTGCCCACAGTAGTGCAAATAGGAGTGCAAAACCTATTTTGCAATAGGTTGCAAAATAATTGTAATTTAAAAATTCTTATTACCTATTGTTGGAACTTTTGGATTTTTGCTAAAAATATATTTATTGTCTTAAAGTAAATATCATGAATATAATACAAAAATAATGAGTCTAGTATAGAAATACACATAGTTTATTTATAGTTTTGTTCTCTCAGAGTTCAGAGAGCCTAGTTCTGCATAGTATATAGGACCAGATGAATAGCTCTATAAATTATAGCAACATTTAAATTTACTTAGTTTATACCTTAAATCAGCTTTGTGTTTTTGAGGTAGTAACAGTACTTTGAAGAGGTAGTTTTTATCCAAAATAGTGGAGCTAAGCTGATGTTTGTTGAATAATCTATGGTATCCGGTCTGTTACATATTTATAACAAAAGATAATCTTAGCGTTTTGAGTTTTCAGCTCATTTAAGTCATGACTTCTCTGAGTATTTATAATAGCTAAAATCGTTTGGATTTACAGTGTAATAGCTGGGCAGTGTCATTTTGTTTAGCAGTGCAGTTAGGAGGCTTATGATCTAATTATTGAAAATAATTCATGTCATTTTAATAACATTTTTTAGCTTGGCGGACCTGATGCCCAGAGTCAAGGTGCAGTCAGTTGAAACTGTTGAAGGCTGCACACATGAGGTAAGTACGAGCTGCCTACAGTAGGTGTATTAGTCAGGGTTCTCTAGAGTCACAGAACTTACGGATAGTCTCTATGTAGTAAAGGAATTTATTGATGACTTACAGTCTGCAGTCCAATTCCCAACAATGGCTCAGTAGTAGCTGTGAATGGAAGTCCAAGGATCTAGCAGTTGCTTAGTCCCACATGGCAAGCAGGCGAAAGAGCGAGAACAAGACAACCTTCTTCCAATGTCCTTATATGGTCTCCAGCAGAAGGTGTAGCCCAGATTAAAGGTGTGTGCCACCACACCTTTAATCCCAGATGACCTTGAACTCAGAGATCTCCCTGTCTTTAATTTTCTAGAATCAATAGCCACTGTGTCTCAAGATCTCCACACCAAGATCCAGATCAGAAACTTCTGTCTCCCAGCCTCTAGATTAGGGTCACTGGTGAGCCTTCCAATTCTGGATTGTAGTTCATTCCAAATATAGTCAAGTTGACAACCAGGAATAGCCACTACAGTAGGTCAGCATTATAAATGCTGGTGGTCTTTGTACTGCTTCATGTGATGAGCAGCAGGCTGCTTAGCATTGAAAGCCTGGGATCAAGTCATTTCTGTGGTGCATGTAATGTGGTGGAAGAACTATATCGTTCTATGGAGAGCCCTTGGGTTCAAATGCTAGCCCAGCATTTCTCTCAACTATGATCTTAAGTAAATTTTCTAACCTCTTTGAAAATTGTCTATTTAATTTGTAAATTTAAAACAATGAAATAACTATAAAGATTATACTTAAAATTAGGGAAATTATGAGCACAAAGTTAGTGTTGATGACTTATTTATTCTCATACTCTTAGAGTTATCAACGCATTTTTTGCAGTTTATCTGCTATTGCATGTCATGGTCCATGACTAATAGATTGCTACTAGATAATGACCACTGATGGCTTATAGTATCCATTTAGAAGTAAGAATGTATACACATAGGATAGAATGCAATGATACATTTTATTCTACTAAACCTTTTATCATTACAATGAAACTGTATCAGGCTGGACCCACTTCAAGATAACTCAATGGATAAAAGCATGGCATGCAAACTAGGCAACCTGAGTTCAATCTCTGGACCCAGGGTGGGAGTGGAGCTGACCACCTCACTGTGCTGAGGCATGCGTGCCTTCTTATGGTAATAAATAAATAAACTAGTAAAAGTATTTTTGCCAGGTGATGGTGGTGCATGTCTTTAATCCTTGTACTTGGGAGGCAGAGGCAGGCAGATTTCTATGAATTCAAAGCCAGCCTGGTCAACAGAGCAAGTTCCAGGACAGCCAGGGTAACCCAAAGGGAAATCCTGTCTGGAAACAAACAAACAAACACTCTGATAAGTGAGTGGAGGAAAAGTCTAGATTAATAAAAACAGCATTTGTGTAGATTTAGAACCTTACCAGTTTAAAGTTTGTTTTTCTGCCCAGAGTCTCTTCTTTTGAGAAATGGTACTGTGTAAGATACAATGACCAGTTGGTAGATAACTTTCAGTACTTTAGACTGGCCAGTGCTCTGTCTTACAATCCAGAGATCATAATGAACTTACTGATTATTCTTAATATTGTTAAAGGCTTTTAACCTCATCCATTTAATTTTTTATCAAAGTTTTACCTTTAGAAATTGAAGTTTTGCTTAATTTCTGTGTGTTCCTTAAAGCCACTTTGTGGATTATTTATATGCCAAGTGGTTAGATTCTTACACAGGTAGAAGCAAGCATTCTGATGTTAATACTTATACGTGGGAATCTGGTAATAGGGAATATCCTTTTGTTTCATATACTTTTTTGTTTTATTGATGCTATCCCATTTTGTGTGTTTTATGGTTTTTGAGCACCATTATTGTATGTACATTAGGTATGGGAAAGATGATAGCCATGATAGGTTATAGATCTAGCTTAGATTTTAATGAACAGTTTCTACAGGAACATAATGGGGCATGTTTTTAGTTACATTGCCATTAGGCCAGCACTAAGATGTTTTTTGAATGTTGTAACTAACTTTTTCCCTTGTTCTCATAGTCAGCTGATTTTCTAGCATGTAAGATTACCATGTTGATCATTTTTATCCTCTAAACCATCAATGAATGGGTTTGGAGTCTGGAATTTTAATGGTCACATCTTGTTTTCTCCTTGACTTTTGACATCAGGTTGCTCTTCCTGCAGATGAGGATTATATACCACTTAAGCCTCGCGTTGGGAAGGCAGCAAAGGTCTGTAGTATACTCTTTGGGAAGTTCTTGAGATTCTGAAAAAGAAAACATTTCAAATGAGATTTTTAAATGTACTTGTTTGTATGTTGCGAAGAAATCTGCTATAAAATAACAGTGAGCTGCGTGATGAGCCATGCTAGAAGCCATGATGAACATTCTAATTTGTCAGCCTTTTTATAGAAAAAATTGCATGTGTGTATGTTTTGCTGATGGTTTAACCGTTCAGCAGCTTCTAAAGAAGCCAGAACCCAGTTTGTTTTGTCTGATGTATCTTCCCAGTTATCCAAAGGGGCCTCAAACAACCCTGCATACCGGGGTTACATGTGTACACCTCTTGCTTTAAACTGTTAGTCTTTAAAGGTTAAAAGAATAAAGCTCATTTCTTTAAAGAACTTTCTCTATAAAAGGAATCCCAGAGAAGCAAGCATGAGTTCAGTCTAAGGAAGTGTCTCTCTCTGTCTTTGCCGAGTAATGCTAGGAGTTTCACTCTTCAGAGCCTCAGAGATCCATCTAGGAAAGGACATTATACATGCACCTGTTTCATGGGATTATGAAGATTTAGATGTGGAAGATGTGTTGTACAGTACCACAAAGCCTGCAATAATGATTATTTCCGTTACTGATTTAAGTGTACCCACTAATAGAATATAATGCCAAAGTTAAACAGCAGATTAAGGCCTGTACCGTTGTTGATAAACTTGTTTTGTAGGCCTCTTATCCCTACTGAGTGGGAGTGGAATCATAAGGGAATCCTAGACTGCTGTGGAAAGTCACTCTTTTCATTTTAAGTGTGCTTTAGGTAGCCTAGCATTCTCATGTGTCTATTAATTTGCTTTTATAGGAATACCCATTCATTCTTGATGCTTTCCAAAGAGAAGCCATTCAGTGTGTTGATAATAACCAGTCTGTGCTAGTATCTGCTCATACATCAGCAGGAAAGACCGTGTGTGCCGAGTAAGTAATGGTCTTTTCAGGAAACAGTCACATCACTTAGTTATCGTAGTATGGGAAGGTTACCATCGCTTTACTCTGCAAATAAGGATGGTTTTGCTTGTACTTATCTATTTTTAGGTCACCTTTAGTTTCTTTTTTCTTGCCTTCACTAAATTATTGAGGATTTTCAGTACAGTGTTTTAATAGATGTAATCAAGAGCCATTCTTCCTTTTTTTCCCATTATTTGGGAAAATAATGTTTTTTTTAATTACTAAGTATGATGTTCCTTACGGATTTTTCATGAATGTATTTCTATCAAGAATGACCCTGTTCCTAGTCTGCAGTTAGTCTCTTTCTCATTCTGCACGAATTTATAGGCTCCAATCTTTTTACTGAAAAAGATTGAAATGCATTAAAATGATATGGGGTTCCTTTGTTTGGTTTGGATATGGATTTTGCCTTTTCCTGTAGAGTGATGAAATGTCTCCATGAGTCTCCAGTGAATCATCCTGAGATAAATTCCATTTTCCAGTATTATATTGTTGGGTTGATGAATTGAAATTTTGTTAAGAAAGATCACATCTTCATTTCTGAGGTGCATTGGGTTTTTGTTTATTATTAAGGTCTTCTTCTGGTTTTGTATCAGGCTGATGTTGATTTTGGAAGGGTTGCAGTCTGTTATTCTTTGTTTTCATTTCATTGGTTTATACATTTCTCTCTTTTGTTCTAGTTTCTTAAGAAGGAAAATGAAGTAATTGTTTTGAGACCTTCCTTTTTCTAACACTTAAAATTCATGTAGTAGATTTTTTAAAAGCTTTTGTGTTATTTGTTTGTTTGTTTTATGTGCATTTTGTTTTGCCTGCATGCACGTCTGTCTGTCAGATCCCCTGCAACTGGAGTTACAGTTGTGAGCTGCCATGTGGGTGCTGGAATTGAACCTGGGTTTTCTGCAAGATCAGCCAGTGATCTTAAATGCTGAGCCATCTCTCTAGCCCAAGATTATTTTTGCTGTTAGTGAAATGTCTTGCTGTTTTTAAATGACATATCTTAATATAATAAAACATTATTATGTGTTGGTGCTGATCCTGTTTTCTATACTGGTACTTTTCTATTTGTAGAAGAAATTCTTGAAATATTTATTTCAGTACATGTCTTTAATAAGAAACTGCTTTAACATTGTAAAAAAACCACTTCCTTTCAGTGTTAAATTTTGATATATTTTTTTAAAGATTTATTTTTGATCTGTATAACTTTTAGCAGGAAACTGCTCTCATCCTACTTTCTTTGTATGTGATATACTGTTTCTCTTTGGCTGGTTTTAAGATTTTTTTTCTTTATCATTGATTTTTAAGCAGTTTGTTTTAGTTTATTTCCATTTACACACATGTTCATGTGTCTCTGTGTTTGTATGCTGTGTGTGTGGGTGCCTATAGATGCCAGAAGATAATTGGATCTTTGGGACTGGAATTACAGGTAGTTGTAAACCACCTGCTGGGGCTGGGAATTGAGTGTGAGTCCTCTGGGAGAGCATCAAGAGCTCTTAACCACTGAGCCATCTCCCTAGCGCCCCTAAACAATTTCTTTATGCTGTATTCTATATTTTGTTTTCTATATGTTCCTGCACTCTGCGGTCCTTGATGGGTTTGTTCTCAGCATTCCCATTGAGGATTCTGGTACTTAAATTAGATCATCAGTGCATGCTGTTGTGTGTGCTTTTAAATTTCATTTGAGTCTCATATTTAATGTCTTCAAATGTACTAGTTGTTTGTTTTCTGAATTGTAGAATTTGCCATTAATTTTACTGAATGAATGTTTCATCTTAGATAGTGTAGTGGTTGTTTCAGATTGGTTTTGACCGTTTTGTTGGAAGTTCAATTCATTTATTTTTTAGTGCTAATCATAATCTCAGATTTAGACTTTATTAGCTACTAAAGGGTTTGTTTTTTTTTAATGTTTTTGTTTTTGTTTTATGTCTTTGTCATTTTGGACTTCCTATTAAGGCCTTAAAGTTTGTTTGATAGTGTTTGTTTCCTTTTCCTCTACTTTTTTCCTCTATTTATTTTGTATTTTTCCTGAGGCCACAGAAGTTGAAAGAGGGCATCAGATCCCTGAAATTAGGCCGCCATCTGAGCCACCGTATGGGTTCTAAGAGTTGAACCCAGGTTCTCTGTAAGAACAGCCAGTGCCCTTAACCACGAGCCATCTTTCCAGTCCATTTTGTTATTTTTCCTGTTTTTTAGTCTGCAAAATTTTTATTTCTAGGAGTACTGGGATCAAACCCAGGGCTTTGTGCACTCTAAACAAGTGCTCCACTCTTGAGCTAAGCTACATCCCTCATCCCGCAACCTATATAGAGTTTTCAGTTGCTTATATGTCAGTAGTTTCCATTTTCTTGTTGAGATTGTCTGTTTGTTAAACTGTTGTCCTATTTCTTTTTAATTCTTAGAACATAGTTTCCTATATTTTAAGGGATGCTGTTCTAATAGCTGCTCTGTGTATAGCTGGTTTCAAGTTGTTTTCTGCCAATTTTAACCTTTGGGCCCACTCATTCAATTCCTTATGTCTGTTTCCCTAAGTACGGGTCATATTTTCCTGTTTCCTATTCCTTTTTGCTGTTAAGTCAGTATTTTAGATCATATAACAACTCTATATTCACTTTTCCATATACCTTTCACTGTTATTATTAGATCATGCTTGGTCAGTTCTTAATTTTATAACATTTCTTTTTTTATCTTTTTTTAATTCTGATGTGATAAGCATACTTTGGGTAGGAACTGTATCTTTAAAAAAGCCTCTGCTACAGTGTTTCTCTTAAATCTTAATTTCATGCTCTGTACTTAAGTTTTTTAAAACAAAACAATGCCACAGTATTGAATTCCATTAATACTTAGAAAAGAACTTTTCAATAAACAGAGCTATCATAATTTCAAACAAAGAAATGATTTGTTAAATATTACATGAAGGAAAAGAGTACATATTGGATTAACTCATTTATGAAACTGTGGAAGAAAAACACACCCCATTTATGGTTTTCTTCTTACTTGTAGTCTCTATATGTAAATAAAGTGATAGAAGTGATGGGCCTTTAGATGCCTATCAGCAGAATCAAAGGCTTCTCTAGCAAAAACTAAGGTAGCCACTGACAAACCAGCTTTAGTCAAGTGACTAAAGTTCAATTGTCCTTGTTTATTTAGTAGTCTAAATGATTCATTTCAGATAAATCATAATTATAGTGTAATAGTTTGTTTATAGTAAACAGATTACAAATGAATGCAGAAAACTTAAAAGTCATACTTACTGTTTTTATAATTTTAGGTATGCTATTGCATTGGCTTTAAGAGAAAAACAGCGTGTAATATTTACCAGCCCAATTAAGGCTCTAAGTAATCAGAAATACCGTGAAATGTATGAAGAATTTCAAGATGTGGGACTGATGACTGGAGATGTTACTATTAATCCCACAGCATCTTGTCTGGTTATGACTACAGAGGTGATCTATTTTGTGTTTCATCTAAAGTTTTTCTTTTTAGTTTAGTCAGTGTATGTCCAGTCAAACACTGCATGATTTATAGCTTGTTTTTTTTTTTCAGATAAAATGTAATCAATGTTAGTGAATAGAATTGTTTGTAAAGGGCATAATTATTATAAAGTGCACTAGCAACATTAAATGTATCTCTAAGTTAATAATATTTATTACTTGCCAATACAATATACCTTAAAAAGCATTTTAATAGTTTATTATTACTACTATGACTTAAAAATACTTAGTTAATTTTTTTCTCATATATAGTTTCAAGGATTTGAATACATAGTTTCATACAAGTAGTGACTCTTTGATTCATGTGACTTTTTTTTTTTAACCCCTTTTAGTGCCTGGGTATTTTTTACAGTAAGATTATTACAATAGTCAACTTAAAAAATATATTCATTATTATACCTAGCTTTTTCTAATCATTGTTAAGTTTTGCATGTAACATGGTTTTGACATGATTATCTTTACTGACCTTGATACTTTAAAAAAATAATTTGTGTGTATATATATTCCACTGCATGATGAGGAGATAAACATGCCACTGTGTGTGTGTGTGTCAAGGCCAGAGGAGAACTTTGTGGAGTTAGTTCTCTCCCATCACCCTGCATTTGATTTGGGGCCTTGAACTTAGACCCTACTAATCTATCTCAACAGTGTCCTTAACTGAACTTTTCATTTTCGTTTACAGTAGTATAAATTTGCTTCTAGTTTGGACAATACCTAAAAGGGATAGCTCACTTTTTGGAGTTCTGTGTAAGTTTTTATTTGTTCTAAAAACCTTATCTGAAGATTTTCTTTAACTTTTAAAAGTAAAGCCAATGATTGTTACAGTGTATCCATTGTGAGGCAGAAACATGGACACTGTAAAGATCCAGTGTCTAGGTAAGATAAGTACCTCTCATGTTCTAAAGTGTTAACCTTGAAAAGATGTTGCACAGAAAGGCTTCCTATTTCAAAAGGGAAGGATAGGAATGATAGTGGTAACTGTGAATATCTAATTATATGTAATGAGGAGTCAAAGATAGGCATTAGGTATCAAAAAGTCCTTGTTAAAAAATAGTATTTGACTAATTATGTTATGTTAAAGTCATGCTAAATCTGTTTTCCCCTTTTAGATTTTGAGAAGTATGCTATATAGAGGCTCTGAAGTTATGCGAGAAGTTGCTTGGGTTATATTTGATGAAATTCATTACATGAGAGATTCAGGTATATTTCATAATGTTGAGATAAATATCATGCATTTTTTGTTACAAATGCCATTAATAATTTTGAGTAAGAATTTTTGGATTGATTTTCAGTTTTATGTGACTAGAATTCTAGTAAACTATTACATTCAAATTGTGGACAACCTGATAAAATATTCCCAGTATCGTGTAATTAAAGTTTAATTCCTTAAGTAGTAATTTTCATTGGATAAAATTATACACATTCAAGTAAAGCAAATGAATTTAAAAGTAGCTTGCTTTTAAAGAGAGCTCACTAAGTTAGATGTGCTGCAAGCCACTATTACTTTTTTCTTTGGTCTTTTCAGACAGGGTTTTTGTCTGTGTATCCTTGGCTTTCTGAAACTCCCTCTGTAGACCAGGTTGGCCTCAAATTCACAGAGATCACCTGGGTCTGCCCTCTGAGTGCTAGGATTAGAGGCATGAACCACCACTGCCTGCCTGGCTCTCAGTAATTATTTAATATACAAAGGTAACAGTCATTTTTAAGTTAATTTAGTTTTAGAAACCCATAAAAGTATATTTTTTTAAAAAAAAAGTATTAAATAAATAAGCTAGTAAGACAAAACTGCCTTAACTAATATCTCTTCAAAAATAAATGTGGTTGCAATTTTGGATATACCAGGAAATTTAACATTTAAAAGCTAATGTTTAATATGTACATACCTAAAGTAAGACTGGGTTTTTATTTAAAGAACTCAATTAGTCTTTATCAGTGGTTCTCAACTTTGCTAATGCTGAAACCTTTTTAATAGAGTTCGTGATATTGTGGTGACCCCAACCACATTTTATTTCATTGCTACTTCATAACTATAATTTTGCTATTAGGAATTATAATGTAAATATCATATTTGTGACCCCAGAGGGGTCATGACCCACAGGTTTAGATCTGCTGATCTGTGTAGTCATGGTAAAAATAATATAAGAAAACATCAACACTTTTACCTTTGCCAAATTCCTACAGACACTTCTGAGCATATTTTCTATTTGCTTTAAAAACCGTGAGTCCTGGACAAGCTAGTGGGTTAAGGCTCTTACCCCTGATACTGGGAATCTGAGTTCATTCCCAGGATCCAAATACTAGGATTAGATGGCTGACTGATCCAAATACTAGGATTAGACCTCCAAACAATTGCCATGGCACACGCATGCACACAAACACTCACACCACTGAGCACTGCAAATAATCTTACTCAGATCTTGTGATAAACAAACTTAAATGTGATTAAAAGAAGTTAAATATTAGCTGGGCGTGAGAAGTTAAATATAAGCCGGGCGTGGTGACGCACTCCTTTAATCTCAGCACTTGGGAGGTAGAAACAGGCAGATTTCTGAGTTCGAGGCCAGCCTGGTCTACAGAGTGAGTTCCAGGACAGCCAGGGCTAAACAGAGAAACCCTGTCTCAAAAAACAAAACAAAAAAAACCAAAAAACAAAAAAAAAGAAGTTAAATATAATATCATGAAAGTTCTAAGAAAAAGTTAATTATTAAAATAAATATTCGCCGGGCATGGTGGCGCACGCCTTTAATCCCAGCACTCGGGAGGCAGAGGCAGGCGGATTTCTGAGTTCGAGGCCAGCCTGGTCTACAGAGTGAGTTCCAGGACAGCCAGCGCTACACAGAGAAACCCTGTCTCGAAAAACCTAAATAAATAAATAAATATTCAGATGCAAAGAGAAAAAAATAACATGGAACAAAGAGACATTATTTTTTGAAACTATATATTCAAAACTTTAAAACTGTATTAAAAAACCAACTAAGTATTTTCAAGTCATTGATAATAATAAGCTATTAAAATACTTTTTAAAGTAGTTTTACAAAACAAGTAATAAATCTTAATAATTTAGAGGTAGAGTTAATGTTTCTTAATTAGAGATAGGATAGGACATTTTAAGAGCACTACACCCATTTTGAATCTACTGTTCATCAAATCCATCTTTGATTTCCAGAAGTCTTTCGTGTGGAATAGCAATAGCGTGACTTGTAGATGTGTTGCTGTAGTGTCCTAAGCATTGTTAACCTCTGCTTCCCCAGTGGAGTGGACATGCTGTTAGCTGCCATGGTACTAGGTTCCTGTCTGTTAATCAGAAGGCTACAGTGTGGAACTGCTTTTTCAGAGTCTGTTCTGCATGTGGTGGCTTACTTTTGTATCTGCTCCATAGTGTCATGAACAGAAGTAGGTTTCAGTGTGGGTCTGTGGCCAAAAAATATGCTTGTGTAAAGTAGTTTGTGAATTCAACTAGTAAGCTTATGAGAAAATAACTTTAGATACTATCACTTAGCTAACACTAAATTCCAAACTATATTTTTGTTTCTTAGAGCGTGGTGTAGTATGGGAAGAAACTATTATTCTGCTTCCAGATAATGTTCACTATGTCTTTCTTTCGGCTACTATTCCAAATGCTCGACAGTTTGCTGAATGGATTTGTCACCTACATAAACAGGTACATTTATACACTTTTTATGTCTTCACTATCTAAAAGTGTTGCTGATTGGACTTGCCATCTTACAGATTTTCCTTATGCTCTTAAGGATAAAGAAGGCAGTTTACTGTGAATCTACTTCCTAAATCAAGCAGCTTATCAAATTGAGTAGATTGGCTAGAAGGTTCATTTCTGAGTTCCAGCTCCAATCCAGTGTAGCTAAGCCTCTATGAGTTGGACTTTGGAATCTCCTTTTCTAAAAGTTGCCAAGTGAATCCTGATGCTCTACCACATTGGAGCTTATGTACATTTACTCTGACAGTGAGCTCCGAGCACACAGTGCAGAAATTTTTCTAAGGAATACCCGAAAAGCCTACTCATCTCTTGAGCTTCTGACTTGCTAGCTCTTATGAAAATATGTTCACATTTAGTATTCTCTTTTGCATTTCCAGTGTAACTTGGATGTCAGTGTAAGACTGTGCGTGCCACAAATGCTTGTTCATGAATGCTGAACAGGATATTGGTTTTGTTTTTCTGCTCTTGTTTTATAGTTACCCTCATGAACTTACTTTATGTATGTGATGTCCAGTGTCATTCTCCTTCTCTGTTGCTTCTGTAAGATAAAAAGCTCAGTGAATCTTCTGATGGAGCTAGATTTCTGCTGTTTTTTTTTTAAAGATTTATTTATTTATTATATGTAAGTACACTGTAGCTATCTTCAGACACTCCAGAAGAGGGCATCAGATCTTGTTACGGATGGTTGTGAGCCACCATGTGGTTGCTGGGATTTGAACTCCAGACCTTCGGAAGAGCAGTCGGGTGCTCTTACCCACTGAGCCATCTCACCAGCCCTGATTTCTGCTGTTTTAAAATACCCCTGCGCTACAAGAGTTTCGTTTTGCTTTTATATATCAGGGATGCCTTGTATCACCACATTAACCCTCTGTAGCTAGAGGCAATGTCTATAATTACAGTACTCTAGGGTGAGTTAATGGGTAATTGAATTTCAGATCATATACTTGGCCTTAATTAGGGAACTGGTAAATTAAAATCAGATCATGGTATGAATTAGTAGACCTATTTTTTTCTCCCATTTTTCACTTGCCTAGCTTTTAAACTTGTTTGAAAGTGTTAAATTCTTGTTAAATATTTAAGCCAATTTTATTTTCTCAAATTTTATTTTTATTGAGTAGATCAAATATACAGTTTACCTTGAAATACAATTCTTTGTAATTCTTTCCCTTTACAGCCCTGTCATGTTATATACACTGATTATCGACCCACTCCACTGCAACACTACATATTTCCAGCAGGAGGAGATGGCCTTCACCTGGTGGTTGATGAAAATGTAAGAGAATAATGCACATGTCTATGTTATGCCATCTTTTATATGTTGCTTTTCCTCAATTTTGAACTGGAGAAAAATATTAACCACCCCTACATATTCATATTCATTCTCTCTCTCTCTCTCTCTCTCTCTCTCTCTCTCTCTCTCTCTCTCTCTCCCCCTCTCCCTCTCCCTCTCCCTCTCCCTCTCCCTCTCTCCCTCTCTCTTCTCTCTTCTCTCTCTTCTCTCTTCTCTCTTCTCTCTCTCTGGTCTCAAATACTTTACTCTTTAAGAATAATATTTTAAATAGTATCTGATGATGCTGTGATAGTGCTCACCTAGTCTTGGCTCTTGGGAAGCTCAGATAAGTTTCTTGTTCCCGGGAGTTTGAGGTCAGCTTAGTGAAATGACGATTTAAAAACAAATTGAATTCGAGACTCTTATGCTACCCATGAATTCACTTTCTTCCATTCTCTATACTTGAACTGCCTGGAGAACAAGAGCTCTGATATGCCAGGTGATTGGTGTCTTGTTCCCAGTTTCAATTCTCCTTGGACGGATTTTATTATCACAAATCACTTAAGTGGCCTTTGTTAAAATTCTTGTTGCATTAAAGTTTGTTCTTTGGGGCTGGAGAGATGGCTTAGTGGTTAAGAGCACTGACTGCTCTTCCACAGAGGTCCTGAGTTCAAATCAGCAACCACGTGGTGGCTCACAACCATCTGTAATGGAATCCATTGCCCTCTTGTGTGTCTGAGGACAGTGACAGTATACTCACATACATTAAAAAAATTGTTCTTTAGAGAAACTTTATGTTTAAGTTATGGTTAAATATTTGTGAGTCACTCCATGTTCCCGGAACTGAGCCCTGGCCCTCTGTAAAAAACATACATACTTTTAACCACTGAGTCATTTCTCTAGCCTTGATTATCTATTTGCAAAGTTACATAAAAAAAAAAAATATATGATTCTAGGGTGACTTCAGAGAAGATAATTTTAACACTGCAATGCAAGTACTTCGGGATGCAGGTGATTTGGCCAAAGGAGACCAGAAGGGACGGAAAGGAGGAACAAAAGGTAATTTGGGACTTAGCTTTTAGTCAGAAGTTTGCTTTTTTGTCTTTTGATGGTTTTTGAGGAAGCTTTGTGAAGATATAGGTGACGAATGACAAATTTGGATGAATAAAGGGCAATGTTTTTCTTATATGGCATTAATTTAAATCTAATGTGTAGTTTACAGTTTACCCACATAAAGTGCTAAGTTGGGGTTCAGGTATATTCATTCACATGATTGCATAACCATTGCCAGAGTCAGCTTTAAATTTCCATATAATTTCTATACCATGAAATTCATTATTTTAAAATTCAATATGATAGTTTCAAGTAGATTCATAGAACAGTGCAACCGTTTCTACTACCCATTTTTTTTTTTTAAAGATTTATTCATTTATTATATATAAATACACTGTAGCTGTCGTCAGACACACCAGAAGAGGGCATCAGATCTCTTTACAGATTGTTGTAAGCCACCAAGTGGTTGCTGGGATTTGAACTTATGAACTCTGGAAGAGCATTCAGTGCTCTTAACTGCTGAGCCATCTCTCCAGCCCCACTACTACCCATTTCTAAGGAAATTTCCTCTGACCCCTCTCTTCCTCAGGCCCCATGCATTAGTAGTCATTCCTCATCCATTTTCCCCTTATGCCACAGACTTAGCTATTTTTTTAAGTTAGTCTCTGTTTCTGCCTCCATCAATTTGGCTTCTCTGGATGTCTCATAAAAATAGAACCATGTCATCTTTTGTAGCTGACTCCTTTGAATGACATGAGATTCATACACTATGTGTATTATACTATGTGTCAGTATTTCACTCTGTGAGTGTATATGTAATCAAATAATATTGTGTCATGAGAATATACAGTATTGAGTAGATATGGAGTTGTTTCTTTTTTTGTAGAATATACATAATAGTGCTGTAAACATTTTGCTTGTGCTACAAGTTTTTGTAGATATATGTGTTTTCTTGTTTTCTGGGTATGTACCTAGGAGAATTGGTGAGTCATGGGAAGTTTAACCTTTTGATTACTGCTACATATTTTCCAAAGTAGCTACACCATTTAGCATTTTTCATCCTATTCCTCTGAGGAACTTTTGAGTACCATTTTCCTCCACTTATAGATTGATACTTAGTTGTGTCTATTGGTTTGTAATCCTAGTAAATGTGAAGTAGTATTTCAGTGTGCTCCTCATCTGTGCCTGTCTCTCTGTGGTCACTGATGGTAAACCTCTTACTATAGACTTTTGGCGTCATTATAATCCTCCGTCCACCTAGAAAATTTTAAAAATTTGTTTTAAAATTTATCTTACATGTGTGTTTATCTGTATGTATTTGTGCATTTGGAGGGCAGAAAGGGGCATTAGGTTCCTTGGAACTGCAGTTTATTTATGGGCCACTTGTTACGAGTGCAGGGATTCCATCTCTGGTCCTCATGATTAACAAGGGCTCTTAACTGCTGAGCCATTTCTTAGCACCCCAATTGTCTTACTGTAAATTGGATTGTCTTTGAGTTTTAAAAGTTCTTACATTCCAGGTAGACCTATATCAAATAGATAACTTCAGGGTTTTTTTCCATATTGTAGAAAACTGGGGTTGTGTTTTTTTTTTCCACTTACTGCTCATGTCTGTTAAAAGCAGAGTTCTTCACGCTGGTGAAATCTAGTTTTACTCTCTGTCATAGTGCTTCTACTCCGAATGTCAAAGCCCACAATTCTTTGAAGTTCTCCATCTTGTTTTTTATTGTAGACTTCTTTTAAATTTTATTTTACAGTTTTATTTAGATCTATTCTCCATATTGAGTTAACTTAGGGTGTGACTTATTTACCCTTTTTAGGTCCATCAAATGTGTTCAAGATTGTGAAGATGATTATGGAAAGAAATTTTCAGCCTGTGATTATCTTCAGTTTCAGTAAGAAGGACTGTGAAGCGTACGCTCTTCAGATGACTAAGTTAGACTTCAACACAGGTACTGATAACTTCCACATGGTCTTAATGCTGTATCTACATTAGTTTAAAGTAAAATTTTGATAGTATATCTACTTATGTTAGTAGCATATGCAGTTTGCTTATAATCATAATTGTTTATACTCAGCATCTTTGCAAAATCTTTATAAGTTTCTCTCAGTTTCTTCGCTCTTCATCTCTCCTTCAGCCTGGTGTATGATGGGCAAGCACTGTACCACTGCAGCTCAATCCTTGGCCTTCTCCTATTTTATTGGAAGCTATAAATACATATTTCTATATTTAAAAAGCCAGAGAATATTGCTGAGAACCACTACAGTCATACTTTCTTGTACTTCATACTATAAATTCAGTTATTCTGCATCTGTCTCTCATTCAATAAGGGTAGGTGTTTTAGTTAGGATAATTTTATTGAAAGTACTGTTCTTTATTCTTGTAGTAATGTAAACCCACTCTTTGCCTCAAGTGTGCTGAATTTCTCAAAACATTCAGCAAGTATATTTTCACTGTAAATGTATCTCACTTGTATAGCTGGGAGGTAGCATAACCAAGCCCAGACTACCAGTTCATTAGTTACTCATTTTCATCTATTTGTGTGTAATCCAAATAATACATTTTGAGTAATCCAAAATTAATTTTAGTTATATCCTGGTGTGGAGATGCAGGCCTGTAATCCTAGCACTTAAGCAGTAGGACTGGATGTGAAGCCAGCTGGAGCAACATTGGAGACATTGTCTCAAAACAAATGAAACAACTCAGTTATCATGTTTTCTTTATGTACTTTAAAGTCTTTTCCATTGGTAAAATTAGATGACAGGTAAATTGCTTTGCTTATTATAACTACAGTATCATAATTACCAGTTGTGAGTCTTCTTAAGGTCTCAGGGTTATGTATGAGTAATATATCAGATAGATTTTGAGAATCTATTATTTGTTTGGCACAATAAAGAAAGACACTAGCAACATGGGCTTTGGGGATTGTTAGCACAGTAGCCAGCTGGTAAGAACATGCAGATGTTGCCCTCAGTCACTTCGATGTAATTCTTGTTAATGTAGCTCATGGCAGCTCCTGCCTCAACCTCTGAATATTGCTACTGATTTTATTAACTTTTTTCATGAATTAAAACTGCTAGATGTGTTTCAAGGACAGTAAGTTGTATTTTGTGGGGTTGCTTAAAAAAATACTGATTCTTTACTTTGACTTTTGTGAGGAAACTCTACTAATTAAGGTCAAAGTCTATGATTGACTGGATAGCCTTCTGAGCTCAGCACATAATGGAGGACTCTCTTCAATGACAGGGCTTCCCCTTCTCTGATCTTGTCAGGGAATTCAACCCCCTAAACCACACACACACACACACACACACACACACACACACACACACACACACACACACAGTGTGTGCATCTCCCTGCACAGTATCATGTAACCTTAGTTAGATTATGGCTTCAACTTCCTTTCTCTCAATACAGACCCATTCAGTGAGCACCTGAGACTCCTGAAGTGCTTCTCAATGCTAATGAGGCATTTCAGTACCTTAACCCTTTAGCCAATGACCTTTGCCCATCTGGGATGTTCCTACTCCCTGTTCCCCAAATTATATAAGCCTTGAATTACATAGCCCAGGTAAAGGTGATCTGCTTCCCTGCACTGTCCCAGGGTTGTCATTCACTATACAGACTCACAGGGCTTCTGAATGCCCTCTCCCCTTTAGTCTCTGCGCCCTTTGCCCTCTGACTGATGGATTGGGGCAGAGAGGGCCACAGATTTTATAGATTTATTCTTTTTAATGATTGATTCATTTTAATAATTATATGCCATTGAATTTTTTCTCATAGATGAAGAAAAGAAGATGGTTGAAGAAGTTTTCAATAATGCAATTGACTGCTTGTCTGATGAAGATAAAAAGCTCCCTCAGGTGGGTTAGTACCAACCAGTAAGTGAGGATTTTAGCAGGTAGCAGATGTTAACTCATTTTCATTTTATTGCATCGTGGCAACATCTGCTGGCCTATGGGCTCAGACACCACCTTCATATATGTTTCAAATCATTGAAAAGGTGCCAAGAAAGATTTGCTGTTTGAAGGAATTTTTCTTTAAGAGCATACATAGCATAGTCTAGAAACTACTTTTTATATTTCTGTATAACAAAAATTTTAGTGTTGATTTTAAGTCACTAAATTTCTCAGTTTATAAGAATTCTGAACAAGAGAGTATACCTAATGAAAATTATTCTTAGAAAATAAACATCTCCTTTGCTTTAAAGTCATTCATATTTTTCCTTTCACTCTTGGAATTGACTGGGCATCTAAATTGTACTAGTACTTGGTGCCACTCCAAAGGATTTTGACCTTATTTGTCTAACTTTCATCTTAGTTGGAAGAATCCTTTAAAACCTCTCCATATCATTTTACTGTGCATCTAGAGTACAATACTTTTGACTAAGGTAGTGCGGGAAAGTTAGACTGGGGCAAGGGGACATGTGGAGGTCATTCTGTGTTCCACAGATGAGTACTTGGTTTGTAGAGTGTTTAGCTCACCCTAGACTACAGCAGCATGTCTCTTGGCATTTTAAGGTGGTGTCTTTTTTTTGTTTGTTTTTTGGGTTTTGGGTTTTGGTTTTGGTTTTGGTTTTTCGAGACAGGGTTTCTCTGTGTTGCCTTGGCTGTCCTGGGACTCACTTTGTAGAACAGACTGACCTCGAACTCAGAAATCCACCTGCCTCTGCCTCCCAAATGCTGGGATTAAAGGTGTGTGCTACCACTGCCCGGCTTAAGGTGGTGTCTTGTCTTAGAAATGTTTAAAATACTTTTCCTGTCCAGGTGGGTGGTGGGTTTTAAATGACTGCTCCATATGCCTTCGCACATTTCATCCTAAACCGTTGTGCTGTGGAGTTTGGCAGCAGTAATGAGAATGGTACTCTTCAGTTAGTCTTTTGATTTTAAAGCAAGTCCATTTTACAGTTTAATGTTCTGTGGTTCGAGTTTAACTGCCAGTATCTTGAGTTTATTTAGAGACTCTTTTGAAGAGGCACAGGTTTACTGCCCTCCCAGTGCTCCTGCCTTGGTCTCTGGGACATCTGGGACTGTGAATGTAAACCTCACTTTACCCTTTACAGACAGTCTCTGCTGTCACAGCTCAGACTTTTGTGTAGGAGATAACATTATGTTTAAAAAGCAGCAAAATGTATTTTGTATTTAAATGTGGTTATCGTGTTAATCTTAAAGCCAGACCACATTGTGTTTCAATTTAATATGTAAGAATATAGGTTGGATTTTGCTTTTATTCTGAAGAGATTTTAAGAATAATTTACTTAAATACAAGTGTTTTCTTTTTTAGTTATATATTTTTTTAGGTTTAGCATTTTAAGTTCTTCTTTCCTTATAACCAACATTATTTGTTATATAAAAATTACAGGTTGAGCACGTTCTTCCACTTCTGAAGCGTGGGATTGGTATTCACCATGGTGGTTTACTTCCTATTTTGAAAGAAACTATAGAAATTCTCTTTTCTGAAGGATTGATAAAGGTATTATCTTGCTTTTTTATTTTTTATGTCTCAAAATTGTGTTGTCTGAGCAATGTGAAAGTTCTAGTGAGCATTGGCTATAGGCCAGCTTGTTGGATGTTTGATTTTACAGTGCTGGAGGCTGAACCAAGGGTCTTGGTGTGTTTGACCATGACTCCACCACCCAGTCCCCGTCGGCAGGTTGTTGGGATCTTGCTTTATCATGTTGCTGCTGCTTCTGTCTGTTTTTTTCTGAGTCAGTTTCTTACTTTGAGCCCAGGCTGTCTTCCAACAGCAGTCCTCATGTTTTGCTTGTTTTATGCTGGGATTCTGGGTGGAAGCCATCATGTCTTGCTTGTCTGTGATTTACTTTTCTCTTTCTAAAGAATTAGTTTGTATAGCGTGCCTTAGGAAGGTTGCATGGAGTACTTTAGGTATGAACATGACCTTTCATATAATGCCATATCTGTACTATAACTTGGGGGGATAAATAGGAAAGTTATTTAGTGTCTTATGTAAGTGGCATCACCTGACTCTAGTATAGTTTTATAGAATGTGCCGTTTAATTAGTAGACGTGGAGTTGACTAGATAACTGGTCTTCCTACATCCACGATTAAAAGTGTTACTTTAGATAAGAATTGTTTTTTATACTTAGGAAGAGGAATGTTTTAGGATATTGAACTCAGGAGTCTACTTTGATCATTTTTTAGAACTGACTGATGTGCCTATACCTGGAAACAGGAAGCTACCTCAGAGCATAATCATTTCTAGGTGCTTGGTCCTAAGAGGCCTCAGCCTTAGGAAAAATATTTAAAAGAAAAACGTTAGTGCTTTAATAAAGTGTTAGTTAAGATTTACACCTAGATCCTAGTAGGTCCTTGTTGATAGTCTTCTATAAATGATAAATGTTGCTAGACTTGTGATTATTGGACCAATTTTCAAGAGTATGAATAAATATTGCAGGTTGTTGAGTTCAAGAAAAGTAGTTGTAAATAAAGTAAAAGGTGAAAGCTCATCTTGCCCCATCATTTTCTAGAAATGTCCACTAGCATACATTCAAAGATTATATGACTTTTTGGCAAATGAAAACATTTCGCTCTTTTGGCATATGTATGGTTCATTTTCTAATGACTAGTGCTCTTTTGAGTTGATAAAGTGTTTATCTTTTCTATTGATGAATATTTAATACTTTTTAAAAAAGATTTATTTATTTATATGAGTACATTGTAGCTGTCTTCAGTCACACCAGAAGAGAGCACTGGATCCCATTATAGATGGTTGTGAGCCACCATGTGGTTGCTGGGAATTGAACTCAGAACCTCTGGAAGAGCAGTCAGTGCTCTTAACTGCTGAGCCCTCTCTCCAGCCCCTATTTAATACTTTATTGTTTTTTGTTAATAAAGTCTTAGAATTTTAGAATTTAATACTCACTGAGTCTGTGTCCTGGAACCTAATTGTGATATGATCTTTAGAACTGGTTCATTATCATAAAGAAGCCCAGAAAAATTGGCTGCATTTAGAAAGGTATTCTGTTACCTCATCCTTGTTCATTAGCCCAGATGTGCTCTCTCTATTTGTTTGAACTGGGATGTAAAAAGACTAATTTTCCTGAATTAAAAAGTTTGACAAACATAAAGAAAAATATTAATAGTTATATCTATAAAATACTGTAATAAATCCAGAGTTCATCTTTATTTTTATAGAACCTCATTAAAGAACTACGCTTAAAAATTAATGCTAATTTTAGTCACACTTGAAAATTATTTGTTTTTACCTCAAAATCCATTAATTAATTATATAATTGCTCATTTATTTAGGCCTTATTTGCCACAGAGACTTTTGCTATGGGAATTAACATGCCAGCTAGAACTGTTTTATTTACAAATGCCCGTAAATATGATGGGAAGGATTTTAGATGGGTAAGTAACTATTTGTATTTTAAAATAATGACTAATCTTTATTTTATTTCACAGAACTTTGACTCATTGAGAATTTTAGCTCCAAGTATTTAAGAGCTTCAAATATAAGTGGAGTTTCCCTAATCTGTAAATCTAGTCTGTATCAAAGAGTTCCAAGCCATACAGGGTTACGTAGGGAGACCCGACCTCAAACACACAAGCTTGAAATCTGTCTGTTCTGTGAACTACTGTAGGAAAGATACAGCATAAGAGCAGATGACAGGTCTGGCTGGAGAAGTAAGGGTGCTTACTGCCCGCTGTTCAGTCCTCAGCACTAACAGGGGCTAGCATCTGTCTGTGACTCCAGTTCCAGTGATCTGACACACCTCCTAACTTCTGTGGGCATTGCAATGTACATGTGGTGCACAGACATACGTGCAGGCAAAATGCACAAACACGTACATAAGCCTTTTTGGTTTTTTTGTTTTGTTTTCATTTTAAAGAACAGAAGTCTTAGAGGATGGTCCTTAAAGTAGGTGGGGAGGAGTATTGTTAGGCAGGCAGAGCAGCATAGGTGGGCAAGACAAGCACTGTGTAGTACGAGCACAGCCTGATCCCAAGATTCACTGTCTGCCATTTGGAAAAAAATAGATAGCTCTTTACCTAAACTGTTCTCTTGAAATTAGTGATTTTTTTTTTTTTCACCTTAGTGAAGTTTCCTCCAATAATATCAAGCTCCTAAAAAGTAATGATGATTAATTTAAGGGCAAAGCTTAAGTTTTTTCCATTAGCAAATTACCTTTATTTTTAAAACACTTACATACCAGTAGTAATTGCAAAATAAATCATTAATTCTTGCAAGAATTAACAGTAGTGTTAAGCCAGTATATATATTTATCACAACACACATGTGCACACATGGTAGCATCATCTTATACCTACAAACTTGAACCCCAAATCAGATTGATATCTCCCCTGTCATTTCTAAATACTGTCATCCATACCTATAAATTTATGAAATCTTTAAAGGAATAGTAAGTTTCCAGTGACATGCTTTAAAACAGAGGTTCTCAACCTGGGGGCAAATAATTCCTTTTACTGGGGTCACCTAAGACCATCTGAAGATGCAGATATTTATATTATGAATCATAACAGTAGCAAAATTACAGATATGAGGTAACAAAATCACTTTATGGTTGGAGGTCACCACAACATGAGGAACTGTATTAAAGGGTCGCACTATTAGGAAGGCAGAGAACCACTGCTTTAAAAACCTTCATCCAGCAGTGTCTGTAAATATGATCCGCAATACTGCTCTAAAATATTTACCTTGTCTTCTCCTTCGTGACACTTCCCTAAAGACCCGTTTTCCTGAGGAAGCTACCAAAATCCTTTGTGTACCAAACCCAGAGACTGAAGCCCTTGAGCTTAGCAGCACGGTGATGTTGCAGAGCCTTTCTGAGCCTGTAGTTGCATGTAGACCTCGAAACTCATTAGTCACTTCATATGGTCTGAATGTGGTTCTGTACCTACGTTGGCTTGCTCTGGTAACTTACTGATATGCTTTCTGACCTAGACCATGTACAAATTGTTACTGTTTTTTCCAACTCTGTACATGCCAAGCAAGCCCTCATCCAGGAGCCCCAGCACACACTTGAAAAGAATTTCTTAAACATGTACTACAATTTAATAATGGCTTTAGTCTGCTCCGATTTTATTGGGCTACTTATTTTTTTTGGGGGGGGGGAGCTACTTTTTAAAATGTCCTGATCTTATCTATCTTTTGTTGTTTTTGTCTGGTATTTTCCTTATCCCTGGGCTATCAGTAGTGTGTCTTCTTACAACAGTGCTTCTTAACTCTTCCTCAGTCAAAAGTTTAGAAAAGAAAACCAGCCAACACCTGGACTTCCATTAGAGGAGGAAAGGTGCCCAGGCACGTGTAGAAATGATGGCAGCTTGACCAGGCAGTTTGTGCTGCCACTTTTAAGATACTTCTGCACTGGCCTCTGTTGGACAATCTAGGGTACATGGCTGTTTCTCCGCTAGACAAGTCTTATTGATTACTATCCCCTACAGAAACCTATCCACAGTTATATTTTTCTCCAGCAGGGGCCAATTTTATGTTAATTTAATTTTGAAGATTAAGAAGCTAGTGTGGTCAAATAAGAAGTTACAGTTGTTGAATTTGCTTTGTAGTTAGTATTCTTAATTTTTAATTTTTAATTTTTTTTTTTTTTTAAGATCTAGCTGAAAGGTATTTTGTATGCCTTTAGCTGGTATTTCTTGTAATTGGCTATCAAAAGTTGACAGTTGTTGGTTAAGTCAGTTGAGAACTAAAGTTTAAGTCTCATAAGATTCTCACAAACTTTTCATCTTTGTTTCCCAAAAGTTCATGTTTTAAATGATATCTTGAAATGTGTAAATTATTTGTAAACTCTATAAAAAGAGAAAATATCAGGATATATTTTTTTAACCAGTTTTTCTCCCAAACTTGACAATGTCGTATTCAGATTTCCTCTGGTGAGTACATCCAGATGTCTGGTCGTGCAGGAAGGAGAGGCATGGACGACAGAGGGATTGTGATTCTTATGGTAGATGAGAAGATGAGCCCAACTGTTGGAAAACAGCTGCTTAAGGTAAGAGGCCGTTCTTCCATCAGGGGTCCTGGGAATGCTCGTCAGTGACTTAGATAAGTTAGGTCTGCTTCTTCCTCCTAGCCCGATGCTCCCAGAAATAAGACTCAGACTGAAAATAGATTTATAATACCTTGGCCATATAGCTACGCTCTTCTCACCCTAGATCAGAACTTAAAATAACCCATTTATTCTACAACGTGGCTTGTTACCTATGCTCAGGTACCATGCATCTGTCTTGTCACATCTTCCCTAGTCACTTCTTCACCTTGCACTTTGCCAGAATCCTTCCTGCTTCCTATTTCCTGCCTAAGCTATAGGCCATCAGATTTATTATTGACAGGTGCCACATCCATACAAACAAGATATTCTCTACAGTGATGACTTTTAGGGTTTTTTTTTGTTGGGGAGGGTGTTCATCTACCTTTCAAGATGGGTTGATAGTCTATAGCTGTCTGGGTTTAGAGAGTTAGAAGTGGCTAGTTATGTATGTGGCTTCACCTAATAGGCAACTCATGTAGTGGGAATGGCTGGATAGTCTCCAGAAAAGGACGAAGGACAGACCTTGCCTCCAGACTTTGGGTACCCTGCACTTTCTCTGTTGGGCAACTTAGCTCTTACCAAGAGAATGGAAACTAGAGTATATGATGCCAGTACTTTGGGTGACAAGTGTCTGTATCTTTGTAAAGATCCAGTCCAAAACATCTATTTATTAATTACCTTTAGTTCACCCTCTTTAATTATAAACATCCTAATCATAACCCGACGTTTTTCAACTTTATTGCAAAATAGCCTTTCCCTGTGCCTTTTTTTTTTTTTTTTAAGCATTGTTTGTCTTATGTGTAGGAGGGGAACAAGTCACAGCTCACTTCTTTCCTACCATGTGGGTTCCAGGGATTGAAATTAGGTCTTAAGCTTGACAGCAAGCATCTTTACCTGGTGAGCCAGCTAGCTGGCACTCATTCTCTTCTGAGTTTTGAATAGTCTGAGATTGTTTGTCTGATTATGAGGTCTAGTCACCTCAAACTTGCTATGTAGCTCTTAAGCTGGCTTTGAACTTGTCCTTGCCCTCTCGTCTCCATCTCCGGAGTACTAGATTAAAACAGTATGTGTTAGCATAGCAGGCCTTTAAAGAACTTCTCAAGGAATTTGGCTTTGGTTGCTTTTTATCTATTTTATGAGGAGAAAATACAAAATTTGGTTTAAAGTATGTGATTGATTTTAGTGTCTGTATGTAGAGGATTTACTTCTCATATCTCATTG
Source organism: Mus pahari (assembly GCF_900095145.1). Classification (NCBI taxonomy): domain Eukaryota; kingdom Metazoa; phylum Chordata; class Mammalia; order Rodentia; family Muridae; genus Mus; species Mus pahari. The sequence continues at coordinate 43,148,428 of NC_034600.1, read as the reverse complement.
CTAAACAAAGTCATGAATCATAATGGAATTATAGTTAGGAATAATTAGGTTGATAATGGTAGCAGGCCATAGTTTGATGCACTCATGGCAGTCATGTGCAGTGAGGAACCCATCTACAGCTAGTTCACTTAACAGAAGGACTGAGGAAGAAATAGCTCCTAAAGTGGAATTTACCGCTTTCCTGCTTCTGTTAGTCTTTTTTTTTTTTTTTTTTCTTTTTCTTGCTTCTGTTAGTCTTAAAGCACAATCTTTTCCAGGAATCTGGACTTTTCTAAGTTCACCTGTTTGGGGTCTGTTTGTTTTATCTATTTTAAATGAAATAGATAAAATCAGAATTTATAAATATCATCATTGTCCCCCCAGCAGATAGCACCTTTTTCGTTTTGAGTCTTTAGGAACACCTTCTTCTAAAAGTAAAGGTTCTATTCTCATCACAAATATGTCTGCATACATTTATGATTCTGAAGTCCCAGTAGTTGGCCCCCGAGTAGTCTCACTTTATTTGCTATGCCATTTAGAGTTGTGTTTCATGGGTGGTAACACCTGTGTCTAGGTGTGCACCTTCTCAGAACCTAATCTTTCACTCACTCTTCATGTGACATGAAAACCTGGCAGCCTCTCTTAGGAGAGAAGGGTAAGAAGCAATGCCTTATAAGTTAGGCATGGACTAGAAGTAAAGACAGCACACTAAGAAAGGAGAGAGCGCTCTCGAGGGTGAAAATGGGCTAATGAGCTGAGGAAACAATTTAAAAATGTGACAATTCTCTTGTATGACTATACAACCACTTTCACACTTGCAAAGTATTTTTATAAAGAAAAAATTCTTACAAAGAGCCACTGCTACAAGGTGTGAGCTAAGATACTGGGGCAATATTTTAGATGAAAACCAAATTGGTGTAAGGTAGTAGTTTTCTACAAAAAAAAAAAAAAATCTACAACAAGATTTATTGTGTTTAATGACAAATATTGTTAGTGTCTCTTTTTTGGTGACAGCCACACTTTGGAGGTGAGAAGTAATTATATAGAGACAGTAAGTAATTGTATAGAGACAGTAAGATCTACAATGGAGCTATATTAGCAGTTTTATGGCACATATTTCCAACATACTGTTTTTATCCAGATCTCACTCTGAAATATTAGTACATTTGGTCACTGTAGGCGAGGGTAGGCTGCAGTCACTCACCTAACCTTAGAAGCTTAAGGTTTGTATCTCTGACCTGCTTGCTCTATGCTCATTACAAGTTGTTAGGACAGATCCTACTCAGCATTCTTAAAAGAGCCAGCCAGATGGAGCATTGGCGGTCACTGTCAGGAAAGAGAATAGCCCTTCCTACCAGCAATTAAACACTTGCTCAGAAAGTGGCATCACGTTTCCCCCCACAATTGATCCCACCCACTTGGAGACCAATAAAAGAATCCTTCCTTGTGCTTGGCAGGAAAGAGAGCTAAGTATATTTTGTTGTCTTTGAACCACTATATCCCTAATGGTTTTTGTTGTTTTTTTGTAGACAGGGTTTCTCTGTGTAGTCTTGACTGGGGACTCTCTTTTAGACCAGGCTCACCTTGAACTCAGAGAGCTTCCTGCCTTTGCCTCCCAAGTGCTGGGATTAAAGGCGTGCATCACAACTGTCAGGGATTTTATTCTCGCTATACTTTTAAAGATATTAACTATTTTATCACTTTGCTTCAAAGAAAAGAATTTGTATATCCTTATATTTCTTTTTTTTTTCCTTATATTTCTTAGTACAGATAAATTATTAAGCATGTTAAAAGTCTTCTGTAAGCTGGGTGTGGTGGCACACACCTTTAATCCCAGCACTTGGGAGGCAGACGCAGGTGGAATTTCTGAGTTCAAGGCCAGCCTGGTCCACAAAGTGAGTTCCTGGACAGCCAGGGCTATACAGAGAAACCCTGTCTTGAAAAACCAAAAAAAAAAAAAAAAAAAAAGTCTTCTGTAAATTTATTTTAGAAATGTGCAAAATTGTCATGCTTGTTCTTTTAGGGGTCAGCTGATCCTCTGAATAGTGCTTTCCATCTGACCTATAACATGGTTTTGAACTTACTAAGAGTAGAAGAAATTAACCCCGAGTACATGCTTGAAAAATCCTTCTACCAGTTTCAGCATTATAGAGCAATTCCAGGGGTCGTAGAAAGTAAGTATCAAACTCCCTCTCTTTCACTAGACTCCGCAGCACCGTGATGACTGTCTTGGTAGTGGTTTGAGCACTGTTTCAGGTTGTTTGTTTATTTTTGTTTTTTTGTCTAATAAAGCAAATCTTGGCCATTAAGTTAAAAATGTAGAACTGTATCTAGCCTTTATAGACTTGAACATTCAAAATAAGTATAGACAGTTCTGACAAAATAGTTTTTTCTAGTTGGTTCAACCATCGTCGAATTTGTGATTTTTAAAAATATATAGTTGATGTCCTTGAATAATCATGTAACAAAAGGTTCAATATTTGATTTGTAAAATGATGTCTCACAAGAAGAATACTGTGAAAGGTTGGCTCAGCCGGTAAAGTGTCTGCTGAGCATGTGTGGGTCTTGAGTTCACATCCTGCATCCATGTTTTGTTTTTGTTTTAAACCTGTGTGGTGACATACTAGTAGGCTACAACCTACTAGTGGTCACAACCCTGGGACTGATGGAATAAGAGACAGGTGGACCCCTAATGTTCTCTGCCCAACAAGAGTAAATAATTAGTAAACTCAGTTCACTAAGAATCCATGTCTTAAAAAATAAAGTAGAAAGCTGGAGAGATGGCTCTGTGGTTAAGAGCACTGTCTGCTCTTCCAGAGGTCCTGAGTTCAGTTCCCAGCAACCACATGGTGGCTCACAGCCTTCTTTTGGTGTGTCTGAAGACAGCTACAGTGTACTCATAGAAATAAAGTAAAATAAATAAATCTTTACAACATAAAGTAGAGAGCGATAGAGGCAGACATACCCACCTCTGACTTTGAAACACATGCACACATTGTATGTATGTACACACAAAGAAGGCTATAACCTGTGAATCATTAAAAAAATACAGTGCTCTAATCTGGGTATGAATTAAACAGTTTCAAAATATCTAATTCTTAATATACACAGAGACAGCTGTACAACCACAGCTACTGCTTTATAGCTTTTGCATCTTGTTTTCTTAGTCTCCACTTTTTCTTAAGGTTTTTTTGTTTGGTTGGTTTTTTTGTTTTTTGTTTTTTGAGACAGGGTTTCTCTGTATAGCCCTGACTGTCCTGGAACTCACTTTGTGGACCAGGCTGGCCTTGAACTCAGAAATCCGCCTGCCTCTGCCTCCGGAGTGCTGGGATTAAAGGTGTGTGCCACCACGCCCGGCTCTTAGTGTCCACTTTTATAAAACATTTTAATGACCTCTGTTTGTTGTATTGTCCTTCGGTAGATTTATTTTAATTTTGTAGGAGTGAGGTAAATGTGTGGGTGCATGCATATGGAAGCTGGAACTCCGAACTGAGTATCTTCCTCTGTGTCCTACACCCTTCTTGGTTTTTGGTGTGTGTATCTGTTTGTACGTATGTGCATATGTGGAGTCCAAAGGTGGGCATCAGGGATCCTCCTCTTACCATTTGCCTCGTTCCCTTGAGACGGTCTTTCACTGAACCTGGAACACTATTTTTTGCTATGTTGGTAGGCATCATGCTCTAGCGATCTTCCTGTTTCTTTCCCATCTCAATGGGTTATAGGCATGAGTGGCCATACCTAGTTTTTTTTATGTGGATGCTAGATCTTTATGCTTGTAGAGCCCATTGCTTTCTTCATTGCTTTATTTAGGGAATAGGCCACACATGTCCTGGCATACATCAGGAAGTCAGAGGACAACTTTCAGGAGTCAATTTTCACCCCCATTACGTGGGTCCACATTGTGGGGAATTGAAGTTGAGTGTATCAGAATTAGTAGCACATATCTTTATCTGCTGAGTCATCTTTCTGTCTCTATCTTATTTTTCAAACAAGATTTGTCTGTTTAAGCTAGCCTGGCTGACCAACAAGCCTGCAGGAGCCACCCTGTAACACTGGAGTTAACAGAAGTGCCTGCCATGGATACCCAAGATTTAAACTGAGGTGTTCATGTTTGCATAACAAGCATTTAGCCACTGACCTATCTCTCTATCCCCGTCTATAAACTGTCAGTTGTTTTCCTCTGATAATCTACTTCTATTATGTGTGCTATGACAGATAGTATTCTAGTTGTTAGTGAATTGAATTCAGTTTCTGTAAGTAGTGAAATGGTTCATATAAAAGGGACCAGGAACACAAAAGATCAGCAGTTGTAAGAAATAAATAGTCTGTGCAAACGTTGACTGGTTATGTATCTGTAGCATCCTTCTTGGTTACTGTGTTATGCTGTCAGCTAGGAATGTCTATATATTGTTTCAATTAGTCTCTAGGAAAGATTTGTGAGTTATGCATGGTAAAGTTTATCTTTTTCTTTAATTCTCAAAATTATCAAGCATCCGGGTTAAATAGAAGGAGTTCAATATTAATCCAAAGTGTGGGGGGTGGGGGACTAGTGGGGCAGGTATTCACTCAGGAAGCAGAGGCAGGTGTATCTGAGTTCAGCATTGTCTACAGAGTGTGTTCTAGGACAGCCAGGGCTACACAGAGAAACCCTATCTCAAAAAAATCCAACAAAAGAAAGAGAGAAAGAAAGGGAAGGGAAGGAAAAAGAAAAGACGAGTTCACAATAAATTCACACCAGAAAACTCAGCATAGACAGTGGAGGACAGATCTCTTTACATTTGCCAGTGATTTCTTAGCTATGATACCAAAAATATGAACAAATACCTATATGAATGAATTAGATTTCAACAAAAGTAAAAACTTGCTTTTGAAACTATGGAGTAGCTAGAAATAGGATAAATATTTGCAAACACTCTAATAAAACAAATCTAGATCCAGAATGTGTAATGAACTCTTAGGACTCAGCAAAAGACAATTTAGGTTAAAATGGACAGATGGGCTAGGTATGTGCAAGGCCCTGGGACCATTTCCCAGTTCTTCAAAGTAAGGAATTAAGTAAATCAACTAAGAACAAACCGTATACAAATGGCCAAAATACATTGATAGGATGTTGAGTACCGTTGCTCAGACGTACAATTCAAAACTATTTCACACACTCACTGGATCAGCACCTTTTATTTTTTAAATAAAAGGTAAACAACAGAATGTTATGTTTTTGTAGAAAATTTTTAAAAAGTTCTTTACCTTTAATGAAGAATTGCCACATGACTCAGCAACTACACTCATGGCTGAGTTAAAACATGTTCAAACAAAGGCTTTTCATAGATATTTGTAATAGCACCAGGGACAAATAGCTGGAGTAAAAGTGGCTGCACATCCATGAACTGTAAATGTTTGTGTTTATATAAAATTCTGGAACCATATAATGGCAGCAACTGTGTGATGTGTATTTTATCATGGAAGCAATACTTAACACTGGACTGGAAGCATAATGGCGTGCTGTGGGAAGGGAATGCATACTAGCCAAGGGCAGAAGAGAGCAGAATCAGCAGTTAGCACAGCATGCTGCCAGCCATAGGGAGACAAAGGACCTGCCCTTAAGAGAGGAGCTAGATGAGACACGGTCCTCCTCATACCATTTCAGTAGCTGGCTTGGGTCTGTAGATTCATAGGAGAAAAATTGTCTTGGATTTAATTTATGTGAGGTATGTAGTAGTTTTGACAGCATTGTGACCTGTGCTTTGTTTATAGAGGTAAAGAACTCAGAAGAGCAGTATAATAAAATAGTAATTCCCAATGAAGAAAATGTGGTCATCTATTACAAGATTAGACAGCAACTTGTCAAGCTGGGAAAAGAGATTGAAGAATATATTCATAAACCAAAATACTGCTTACCCTTTCTTCAACCAGGTCGTTTGGTAAAGGTATGCCGTGGTTCTGTATCAAATATTTGTCAATTACAATATGTTAAAGACTTGATTATGTTGGTAAAGTGCTTCCTGCTACAGGAGGTAATCAAGACCCGTCATTTCATCCATGTCACATTATCCCAACTTACAAGTTTACATGCAGGCTTTTAGTCAGCACATCTCAGCTTTCTAATTATGAAATGCTGTCTAAAAATGAGGCAGTTCTAAGTCTCGAGCCAGTAAATATAAGATACTTAATATTCTCAGAACAAATAGTATTCTGTTTGGCATATTTGCCACTTGAGAGATCCCCAGGAACCGATGGAATCTAGTGTTGGTTGTTTCTTGTTTTGCTTTTGTTTTACTGTACAGTTAATTCACTGCCTTGTGATCTTTTAAACACATTAGGGAAATTTTAAAGTTTTAGCCTGTAATGTAGCTATAGAAGGCTCCAATTGCATTTTGGATCTAAATATGCGTTTTGTCTGCTTGTTTTATTCTTAGGTGAAAAATGAAGGCGATGATTTCGGCTGGGGAGTAGTAGTGAACTTCTCAAAAAAGTCAAATGTCAAGGTAAGCTATGGCCCTGAAGACTCAGGGATTTACTAACAAACGACTCTGACTTCATGAGACCACATTTTTCTTTCTTTTTCCTTCATTTCCAGTTTTGAGTATTGGGGGAAAAAAAATCAATTTCTGCTGTTTGGATTTAGGAATATGTTAGAAATATGTAGAAAATTAAAGGAGAGAATCCTTTATTAAGATTCTTTTATAATAAAGGGAATTTTGGCAGATATATGAGTATTTTGGGATAATTATTGTCTATGAAATAAAATATCTTGTTAATTTATTAGAAGAGTGGCTGTTTTTGAAGTAAGTCAGCCATGTGCCTATTATTAGTATTAGTATTTATTTTATTTGCAGTGGGTACTACTTGTTAGGCTAGTAAGTAATGTAGGCCATGATATTCTGTGTCTCCACATCTGGATTTATCTTTAAAATGGAGAGTTTGCTTTTAAAATGATTGATTAACTTTTCTGTTCCAGGTAAGTATGAGGGCATTGGGAATTAAGCTTTGGAATTAAGATAGCCTTGAAGTACAGGTACATTATAGTGTTGAAGCTATTTGTTACTGAAAAATCGTTAATGTCTTTGGTTTGTGGTAGGTGATATTTCCTTTGGTTCACGATCTCTGTATGGTTAGCATGCCCCCCCTTTCTTTCATTAAATTATCTTTATTAGCAATCACAATTTTATAGGACTACTTTTGAAGTATTGTTAAACGCATGCCAGTTTGCAGTTTATTACATTTTCAGGGCTAGTGGATACAAAAATCTTTGTACTCATTTGTTTAGAAGACAGTAGTAAGTGAATAATGGAAATATAAAACAATATATCTACTGTATAAATATTCTGCCCAGTGTCCACCACTATTTGGCTTTTCATGTTTCTGAAATAAGAAGGAGATCTGGACTTTGGATGTATTCATGGTCATCCTGGATGGTAGTAGCCCTATGCCCTAGAGAGACGCTTTGGCCGGCCACGGGGGCTAGGCCAGGAGACCGAGTGTAGTTTAGTCTCAGCCACAGGTAACGAGGAGAAGCATGAGAATTGCTAATGCCCTTCAGCTCCAGAGAAGTGAACTCCCCACACAGAGCCACAAGGAGGAGAGCCCTCCTATATTTGGGTCTTGCATTGAGATTTCTATCACAGTGAGCTGGGAAGATGGATGAGGGGAACTAGTAGTTTTGACTGAAATAACGTGACATATAATTGCTGTCATTAATGATTTTTAGTAATTTTCTTAACTGGGTGTTTTTTTAATATAGTCCTCTTACATGGCTGTCTTTTCCTAGTTTCCCTCCTGAACTGCCATGCCACCAATGTGGGGACTGTAGGAAATGTAAGGTCTTGCTTTTTGGGTTTTTTTTTTTTTTTTTTTTTTTTTTTTTTTTGCTTTTTTGAGACAGTGTCTCTGTATAGCTCTGGCTGTCCTGGAACTTACTTTTGTAGACCAGGCTGGCCTCGAACTCAGAAATCCGCCTGCCTCTGCCTCCCAAGTGCTGGGATTAAAGGCATGCGCCACCACCGCCCAGCTAGGTCTTGCATTTTTAAGAAAGAAAAAATTATAGCTAATCTACTTATATCTTTAAATTCTCAGTACACAAAGTTCTAAAAATATTATTTGCCTCTGTTAATCTTTAGCTGATATATAAAAGTAGTACACTAATTATTGAGAGTTCTGGGTAAAGATGGAATGGAGACGTGAGTGGAATATAATAATTTTCTGTTTCAGTTGATAGAGAATCTCAGTTTTCCACCAATCTGTATGTCTTCTTCTGATGACTAAAACTATGAAATACATTTTATTACTTTTGAAATATTCCCTACTTAGTATATACATTAATTTTTGTGCCTTTTACATCATTTGTATAATTTTGTGTGTATGTGTGCACACGTTTTTTTCATTATTACGCATATACTATGTGTGTGCTTACACTCACATGCCACCGCACAGCAGTGGAAGTCAGTGGACAGCTTTCGGGCGTTGGTTCTTTCCCTCCTACTCCAGGTCCTCCAGGTGGAATTTGGGTCTTTAGACTTTCTCATGAGACACCTCATTGAGCCATTTCCCTGTCCCACTCACATTGGAGCAGATTATTTTTCTGGGTATTCTATCATACTTTTTAATTAATCCATTCTTCAGATTGTAGACTATATTCTACTTAGAAGGATTTGTTTGTTTGCTTTCCATTTTGAAAATCTGATAATCTCAGGAGAAATTGATAGTTGGTTTTAACTGTTTGCCTAAGCTATTGTGTATAATATTTATTTAATAACTAGGCTGCATGTATATTAGAAGTTTTCAAAGTAAAAAAGACTTTGCTTTGTCTAACCAAACTGAAAAATACTTTGGAATTTTTTTAAAAAAATAGTATCAATGATGAGGAAAAGCTAATTTTCCTTTTTGACTGGAAATACTGGAAATGAAATTTGCCTTTTTTAGAAACATGGATCTAGTGAATGTGCTTATGATTTGTATTTCAAAATATATGTTGCTTCTGATAAGGTATTGATAGAGATGGGTTATAGATATTTTATTATTGCAGTTGATGTCATCTTTTAAAAGAATGTTCTGGGTAGAGCCCGGCAATTGTGTTTTATTCCTTCCAAAGAACTTTTCTTTTATTTAGTTTATGTAAGAAAAATCTTTCAGGTATTTTATTAAAAGTGAGAAGAAATTCCTTACTGAAACCAAAAACATTGATCAAGGAGATGTGATTAAATCACATATAGTAGCTTAGTTCTGCGATTTTAGTCCTTGGAAGGCAAGAGGATTGTCAGCTATTGAAGGCCAGCATTGGAAACAGTGATTGCTGGGGAAGGAGAGGCCAGTTTTCATCAGTGCAGTGTTACTGAGGGTGTCACCAACACTCAGGGCAGGCCCCATGCCAGGAGCAGGTGGCCAACACAAGACCTCCAAGGTTTCTTTTACTCATTTTTTGTTGGATATTGGTTTGAGTGTGTGTGTGTGTGTGTGTGTGTGTGTGTGTGTGTGTGTGTGTGTGTGTGTGTGTGTGTGTGTGTGTGTGTGTGTGTGTGAGAGAGAGAGAGAGAGAGAGAGAGAGAGAGACAGACAGACAGACAGACAGACAGACAGACAGACAGACAGACAGACCAGACAGACAGACAGACAGAATATGAACAAGAACTTAGAATTAAGGGAGGAGAGGAGGAGTAGGGAATCTCGTAGAGTTAGAGGGGAAAGAAAATGGTCAAAATATACTGTATGAAAAATATTTATATTTCATATATAAATATAAAAGTATATTTATGTTTCATTAAATACACTTTTAATGAAAAAGCCCGTCATTCAGTGAATAAATAATTCAATGCCAACTGAACTACAAGGCAAGACCTTGTCTCAAAACAACCTAAAACCAGATAGTCAAGTGTGATTGTGTCTGAGAATGTTAGGTGATCTTATTTTAGAGAATACAAAAGAACTAAAACACAGTATCACATGATACAAAATCACATGGAACCATGTAAGCATTAGAGAGTAGTTTACATGTTGCCTGATAGGGATAGAAGTAGATTTAGTTTTTGATACTATGATTTTGTTGCTTTTTTAATTTTGGCATAATTTTATTACACATTACTCATTAGAAACTTGGACCACTCTGAAGGATATAGAGACAACTTTTTATGAAGTAAACATTTCCTGGGCTACGTGTGCAGTCATGTATGTTCTGAGAAAATAAGCCCTGTGTACACACAGTTAACGCACTTGTCTTTATCCTGCTTTTGTAGCCCAGTTCTGGCGAACTAGATCCCTTGTACGTGGTGGAAGTCCTCCTGCGCTGTAGCAAGGAAAGCCTGAAGAACTCAGCCACCGAGGCGGCAAAGCCAGCGAAGCCAGACGAGAAAGGAGAAATGCAGGTCTGTGCTGCCCTCTGCACCGTCAGAGCGCTTACCTACCGTCGCTGTGTGTGCTCATGCTGAACACACTGCCATGCTTTCTGAATTAGAGGGTTCAAGATATCTTATCATTGAAATCATCTCAAGTCTCAGTAGGGTGGTGTATAAGCTGTTTAGTTTTTCTTTATCAAATTACAACCAGGGAAATAATGTCAAAGAGAACCAAATAATTCCACGCAAATTCGAGTCTGACATGGATGTGTTACCTTCTCCTTAAGTGCTTTTCCCCGCATCTCATTCCAGTCCGTTTGGAGCTTGCCTGGTCCTTCCTAGACTCTAACCTTTTTCACAGGGGCATTCGTGTGCAATGCTACTACTTATTATGTGTTTAAAAGGTGCCTGGTAATTAGAACACGAACATGAGTAAGCTGGACTCTGAGCAGAGGAGGTCTTCTGTTTAATGTACCATTCATGTGACTCTTAACATTCGCAGTCTCTACTCAGCTTTGGGCTTTGTGGTAAGGAGCTGGTCTGCAAGGACTGTGTATGCCTGTGAACTCCTGCAAGTGCTGCTTGCTTTGATGGATGCAGATTTGGAAATGTGGAGTTTAATCATAGTGTGATACTTGTAGGTTGTTCCAGTTTTGGTGCATCTCCTGTCTGCTATCAGCACTGTTAGGCTCTACATTCCAAAAGACCTCCGCCCTGTGGACAACAGACAGAGTGTCTTCAAATCCATACAGGTATGAATGTCCACTTAGGACCTAGATAGAAGTTTTATACAAATAGGATTTAACTAGAGATGACTGAAATGATTTTAAATATATTTCAGAAAATACTACAAACACAGAATAATAAGTCACAGCAGAAGTACAGGTAGCTATGTTCTGAGTGCAGCAGCAGTGTTTATTACTGAAGGGGAACTCATAGAGCTGCAGCATTAATTGCTACTGTGATGTGTTATCATAACATAAATGTGGGAAAGTTGGCTAAAACTATTGAATAGCATTTACCATATATACCACACTATACAGAGAATATTCTCTAGAATTTGAGAAAACGATCGTAAATAGATTGCTTTCATTTTAGAGTAGGAATCTTATAAAAGATTTCTCTATTTCCTCTGTTTGAGTATTTTCTCTGCACGTATGCACACACACCTGCAGCCTACCCTGCAACTGGAGGGCTGGATGGTGTGAGTCATCGTGTGGAGGGCTGGATGGTGTGAGTCATCGTGTGGAGGGCTGCATGGTGTGAGTCATCGTATGGAGGGCTGGATGGTGTGAGTCATCATGTGGCACTAGGGATTGAACCTCGGTCCTCAGCAACAAATGTTCTTAACTGCTGAACCATCTCTAGCCCTTAGGGTACAAACCAAGTCTGCAGGCTTCCTAAAATTAGTGCTTTTCTTGAGAATTTTTAAAAATGTTTATGGAGATGGTAAGTTTTACTATTCTAAAAATATATTCTTAATATATTAATGATAGTGTATACCAACAGTCTGTTAGCAAATTCATTGGAAGGGAAATTAAATATACTGCTCCAATAAATTTTTTCTAATAATTCAAAATAATACCATAACTGATACATACTTGTTATTTTCAGTTAGCACAAATACTGCAGTTGTATAGGGAAAATGATTAACTTTGTTCTTTAGAAAAAAGTCACCTTTTTTTTGTTTAATCTTTAAATCAGAATGAATTTTTTTATTGAGGTAAATTGCCCCCTACTTGGCTTGATTTACTTGCTGCAACATCCTGATATGGCCCATGTTCCAGACAGATGTTAACTTCGGCAGGCGCTTCCCTTAGTCTCAGGTCTGTCTGTACACATCAGACAGGTGGGTTTCCCCTGGATCTTATCAGTCACCTGTTCAAAAGACAGGAAGAGTTGCAGATGAGCTTACTAAAAGAATCCCTTCACTTGAGGGTTAAAAAGTCCTCTTTTGCTTCTTACTGTACATTTTTAAACTTCAGAACTAAAATTTTAGCCTGATAGTGGTGGTACACCCCTTTAATCCCAGCACTAAGGAGGTAGAACTCAGAGTTTGAGTTCAAGGACAGCCAGAGCCAGGGCTACACAGAGAAACCTTTAGGGTGTGTGTGTGGGGGTAGTAGTTCTTTGTCTTTATACTTAGACCTATATAACTTGATTTCTTAAAAAGAAGGATTGCTCAAGCTCATGAATAAAATTATATTATTTTGCTATGACACATCTTCCCTGTTGAATAGAGCAAACCTTTGGTAAATTGCTGGTAATTTAAACTCTTTGCAGTTTTGGTTTTTATTCTTTGGTGAGGCTTGGGGGTGGGGGGAATATTATTGATCATATTCAACATAGTAGGACTCCCTAAGCCCCTCCCCCTTTTCTGGGACCCTGAGGCAGAAACTAAGGAGAGATAGAGATGCTCAGTTGGGATCTGAGTAGGGCCAGGGACTCCTCAGCAGCTCAAAGGGCTCTCTTCATCTCTGTCCTTGCTGGGGTGGGTGGTCCAAGGCTTCTAATTCCTGGAGACCATGTGGGCCTTGAAGTCCACCACTATTGTTGTAGCTGTATTTGTTGTCACATAAGGAAGTGAGCTTTACAGAGTTGTCATTGAGAGCAACAGCAGCCTATCACCAAGGATGGAAGAGTGGGCACGATACAGATGCCTTCAATTTGGGCAAAACGGGTACTGTTGCTACCAATAAAAATTGGTTCTCATCACAGCCAGGATGCCCTTTGGTGGCCCTTCAATGCCTGCTTTACCCCTTCTTGATGTCATCCTACTAGGCAGCTTTCTCCTGGTGGCATGTCAGATCCACAGTGGACACGCTGCAGGCAGGGACACAGAAGGCTTCCCTCTCAGTTTGGAATGGCCTTTCTCCAGCTTTGGCAGCAGCAGTGGCTGCAGTGATAATAAAAGCTGGCCAGCCCCACAGCTTTCCCGAGGGGCCATCCACAGCCTTCTGAATGACAGTGATGGCATGGTTCGTGTCATGGAGTCCTTCCATGCTCCTCAAGTTGTCATTTTTGACTTTGGTCATGAGCTCTAAGCAGTTGGTGATGCAGTAGGCGTTGCTGACAAGTGAATTGCCATACTTGTGGTGGTTTGTACCCATCACATGTTGGGGCATCAGCAGAAGGGACAGAAATGATGACAGCTCTTTTCACTCCACCCTTCAAGTGGGTCCTGGCCCACACTGTAATAGTGGAGACACCAGCAGACTCCACAACATACACAGCACCAGCATCACCTGATTTGGTGTTATCAGAATGTTGTTCCTGGAAGATGGAGCTAGGTTTCTTCGTGTTGATGACAAGTTTCCCATTCTCAGAACTTAACTGTGCTATGGAATATAGGTAGGACTTACACTGAAACATGTAGACCAAGTAGTTGAGGTCAGTAAAGGGTCATTGGTAGCAGCAGTACCCGTTTTGCCTGAATTGAAGGCAGCCGTACCAGTATGGCAAACTCTTTCACCTCGACCATCAGTGTCCCATTGACCATCAGTGTCCCATCTGAGGGATGAGGCTAGGATTGCAGAAGATGCAGCCGTCTCTGAGATGGTGAAGAACAGAGTTGAGTTTTTACTCTCTTTGCTTCTTTTTATGAAATGAGACCTCATGGTGTTGGCCAAGTTAGTGTAGTAATAACAATGCAAAGGCATCCCAAATGCCTCACGCCGTTAATCCATACTACTATGTTTACCATACTTAGGGTAGAACCCAGGGCTAGTACATGCTGGGTAGGTCCTTGTTATTCCAATTCTATCTGACGTTTAGAGTACCCAACACTGACTTCTATTGGATAGAAGAACCAGCCCATGGGCCATGACTTCTTTGAACTGGAGATCTTATCATGTAATCGTGTAACAAAAGTTAGCAAAAGGAGCCCTTTTAAAAAGTTTGATTCTGACTTAGTAGTGCCCTGGCTAGAAATGTCCAAATCATGTAAAAATTGAATTTTCCTGAATGATATGAAATACATTAGATAGTTCCATAATGTGGCAAGATGTTATACCAACTTAAACATGCAGTAATAGTTTTATTAGTAAATCATGCCACACCCGGGCTAGTGAGATGGCTCAGTGGGTAAGAGCACCCAACTGCTCTTCCAAAGGTCTTGAGTTCAAATCCCAGCAACCACATGGTGGCTCACAACCATCCGTAACAAGATCTGACTCCCTCTTCTGGAGTGTCTGAGGACAGCTACAGTGTACTTACGTATAATAAATAAATAAATCTTTAAAAAGAAAAAACCCAAAAAAGCTTAACTATTAAAAAAAAAATAAATCATGCCACACCCAAAACTAATGGGTTCTGTTATACAATGTTAGATATATTAGAAGACTATAATATATTAGGTTGGCATTAAGTTATAGCATAGCAATTGAAAAGGAATTTTCAGGCTGTAATGGTATTTATCTATAGTTCAAAACTCGGAAGGTTGAAGCAGGAGGGTGTCAAGTTGCATACCTTATGCAGCAAAGTAAGACCCTGGTTTATCCTGCCCTACTTCCTCCAAAGTGAAACCTCCAAAAACAAATGCCATGGAAAATTGCTCTCCAATTGTGGAAAAATAGATGTAGAGTCCTTTCCGTCCTTTTTGTGGCCATAGACATAGTAAAAGTGAACCCAGAAGGAAATGGTTTAGTATGGCCTTATTAATGAGTTTTGTGTATTTTATTCCAGGAAGTTCAAAAGCGTTTTCCGGACGGCGTTCCTCTGTTAGATCCTATCGATGATATGGGCATTCAAGATCAAGGACTGAAAAAAGTCATTCAGAAAGTAGAGGCTTTTGAGCATCGAATGTACTCACACCCACTTCACAATGATCCTAATTTGGAAACTGTTTATACACTTTGTGAAAAAAAGGCACAGGTCTGGTAGAAACAAATTATTTTTAAGCTTTACTTTTCTTCCATGTGTGTAAGTTTTATCCGTATGTGTGTGCACCACGTGCATGCCGGATGCTGGAGCAGGCTTGAAGAGGGTGGCAGGTCCCCTAGAAGTGGAGTCATGGTTGGTTATACGGTTCCATGTGTGCAAGAGCAACAAGTCCTTATCATCAAGACAGCTCTCCAGCTCCTGGAAATAATTTTATAGTAGAGTTCTGTGTATTTCATTAAATAGGTTATTTTCTTGACCTGTTTTTAGTTTCTGAAGTCTTTTAGATAAACTACAAGTGCTGGAGCCTGACGCTATTGCTCGTCAGTTAGGATTCGCCACGAAGCCTAGGGCGGCAAAGTGCAGCAGAGATTCAGGGTAGCTCACGTGTGTGACCTTGTTAGGGGCCACATGAAGGAGAGATGGTGGCATTAATAATAGCTTTATTTCAGTCAGTGTGCCTCAGTGTTGTTTCATTGTTATGCTACAAAACAGTCTTACACACTGGGCTCTTTTCTAACTTAAAGTTTTATGTCTCCTATAGTTTTTGCCAAAGTGTTTGGTTCTGTTTATATAGGTATTTCAGTCAGAGAAATCCTAGAACATTTTTTTTTTCTTTTCTAAAAGGCCTGATAGTCATGCTAGTTCACATGCATGCTAGCAGTCTAGCATAGAAATCAACATTATGACAATTCATCAATTCATAGCAATAGATTGACATAATTTGCTGAATTAAACTTGGGATCACTCAGGAGCTCTGTGTAATATTGTGCCTCAGTTTTGTAACTAGCAACATGCTGGTTTGATATTGTTACCTTTTTTAGTGGCTTTAATATTTCAATTATGACATGGCTAGTTGTGCAGGGGATTGGATTTAAGACATGTGCACACTAAGCAGGTGCTCCGCCTTTGAGCTTCTCCTGCCCCCACTGAAGAGCAAGTGAGGGATGGAACTCTCAGGAATCGGGCACACCAGGAACCTGAATAGACATAACTCTTCATCACCTTTATCGTTTGCCTTCATTAAGCTTCAGAGTTTCAGATTCCATCTTTTTGATTTCTAAACTTTTCTTTGTTTTTTTTTCTGAATTTAAATCATCCATTTCAGAATATGATTGCTTTCTTATTCTTATAGAACCGTTCTCTTGCTACAGTTAGAAAATAAGTAATATTTACTGATTATCTGATTTAAAAACTCATTCACTTAAACCTAAAGGTACACTTATTTTAGTTATTCATTTCTGCACACTAAATAATAGGTATATTTTGTATTTTCCACATATTTAACATTTCGGTAGTGTTTGAGAACTTTTCAGGCACACCTCTTCTCTCCTGGAATTGCATCTAAGTTCCTATGGCGCGCACACACACACACACACACACACACACACACACAAAACTGTCATGAAACTTTAATGAAGGAGATGGGCAAGACGACCTTACTGAGCTGCTTTTCTGTGGGGTGGTGGTGTTTATCGCACATTACACAATTCAGTTTATTGTTAAACTGTCTTTACTTTTATATGCCTTAGATTGCAATCGATATCAAATCTGCAAAGAGAGAACTGAAGAAGGCAAGAACTGTTCTGCAAATGGATGAGCTAAAATGCCGCAAGCGTGTTCTAAGACGGCTGGGCTTTGCTACATCTTCGGATGTCATAGAGATGAAAGGACGGGTGGCTTGTGAAATAAGCAGGTAAAATGTCCTTCTGCAGAGACTTAAATTATATTCTATAGTTTACACGGACAGTACTTGTTAGAAAACTGCTGTTGAGAAGGTTTCATCATGCTTCCATTTTAAATACATTTGGACCATGCAGTTGAGAAATTAGAAAAAATCTCATGGATCCCAGTAATTACCATAGGTATTTCTAGCTAGCCTATTGCTATATTTTCTATGAAACATTTTCTTGTGTGTTGAGATTCCTATATAATCTGTATGTATTATATTGTAGTTTATATGTCATCTTGTGGTTTTTATACTTTGAAAATGTTCTGCCTTGACACTGATGACCATAATTCATATATATAAAGAGGAACACAGGAGAGTGGGCAAGTTTTACTCAAGTTTGGGGTAAGAGGAACATACCACAATGGCATATGATAGGCTGCAGCTTCAATTTGGAAACACATGTCAGCTCTTTTGCATCTACAGATTCATCTCACTTGTAGATAGAAAATTATGTTGAAAAAAGTAAATGCCTATGTAGGACATATGTATAATGCTTTTTCTTGATCTTTACCCTGCACAGTATAGTACAGTTGTTCGAGGAGCATTTTATTTATATGTTCTTAGATGTAAGTAATGCAGACATGACTAATGGATGTGTGGAGGTTTAAAGCTCTTCAACACTCCCGGGTGCTGGGTTCCTTGGGATTACCTAGGATTCACACCTCATGGGTACTCAAGGACTGCTGTTTTTTTTTCTGAGTTAGCAGTTCAGGAATGGTTTGGTCACATGGTTCTGGCTCAGGATTCCAGCCCACATAAACCCCACCCCACCCCACCCCCACACACGGATCCTAGTTGCAATGAGATAGTCATTAAGTAAAACCCTAGCAGACTCTATAGAGTTGTATTTGAATAGATAGATCTTCCTCCATCCCCATCCCCCCCTCTCTTTCCCTTTCTCCCTCTCCGGGTGGGCCAGTTTGAGGATCTCCATAGCATGATCAACTCAGAATGGGACCTACTCACGTGCAGGCTTAGGACCCTAGTGAGGTAGAATTGTTTTCTGAAGATGTTTGTAATCTAGCTTAGGGATTCTACTGCAGTACAATCAGCCTTTTGATTACATTTGAGTCACAGATGCTCCTAGAGTCAAATAGAAAACAAATTCTACCTCTTGATAGGATAGTAGCAGATACTCTCCTATAGAACTCCCTTCTGTGATTAAAATGTTCTGTACCTTCACTGTTCTGTGTGGGCATTAGCCATGCGTAAGGATTTAACACTTGAAATGCTTATTTGAGACTAGAGAACTGATTTTGTATTGTGACTGTATGGTAATGCAATTGTAGATGATACAGGAAAGGAAGTATTCTTTTTCTTTTTCAGTACATCTTTAAAATCTATCAGTTGATTTTCTATCATGCTGAGGGTTTCCTGCCTCAGAAGCTAGCCTGACTCTGTCCTCCGTTTGAAAGCCCTAGGCTGGTGGCCCATGAGCAGCAGTGTCCTTCCTGACAGTGTAGAGTGGTGGCCACCATTTTCAGTGCATAGAAGATAGTTTGGAAACTTTTTTTGAAATATCCTCAGAGAACCCCAGACTTGAGAAGTGGTTTGGTTTGGAGCGTTTCTGGGGCAGGCTTGTTGTTGCTGTTTATCTGTGTCAGCCCTGGAGACACAGAAGTGACTGAGATGCAGAAGACAACGCTTGGTCAACCAAGTGCCAGCTCATTGTTACAGATGGCATGATGCTGCATTCCCCAACCAGAGAAACAAAGAGTTCAGAAATTTAGGTTCAATCCTCCTTTTAAATACATAATTACAAATTATGCATTTAATTGACTAGCAAGCCAGATAAAACCTTCTTTTAAGTTAGATTTGATTCTTTTTCTTCAACGTGTACTATGGTTCAGTTTTCCTACTATACAGTTAAACATATTCACCATGATGTAATCCCCTGCACAAATAGCCATGATATAATAGCGAGTCATATACTACAGGTACTGTTAAAGAGATAATACCTAGAGTTGAATGATGAATGTGGAAATTAAATATACAGCCTGATTTCATCTTAGAACAATGAATATTGACTTTATCCTGATATTTTTCTATTTATAAAAAGAACAATGTATCAAAGTACATTACTTTTTTCAATTTTTTTTTTTTTTTTTCTAGACAGGGTTTCTCTATGTAGCCCTGACTGTCCTGGAACTCACTCTGTAGACCAGGCTGGCCTCAAACTCAGAAATCTGCCTGCCTCTGCCTCCCAAGGGCTGGGATTAAAGGCATGCGCCACCACTGCCCAGCTTTTTCTTCAAATTTTGTAAAAGCTTTAAGTCAGTCTGAAATCCCATCCTGCTTTTCCTTCTTTCTAAAGCCTGCCCCTGACTCATGTGCTTTCTTACCTTTTCCTACACAGATAATTGCACTGCCCTCTTTTACTTGTTTTATTTGGTCTTCAGGCTTTCTCACGTTCTGTTGACTGCTATCAACATGTCCTTCCCAAGCTCACGTTGGCAGCACATGGACTAAAATTGAAATCATCCCTGTGCAAGGATGACAGACACACTAGTATTCTTTCCAAAGTGTAGATCTTGTAACATCATTCTATTTGGTAAAAATTTTTCAGTGATTCCCTGTTCATTTAGAATAAATTCCAGAATTCCGTTTGTTCTTGTCTTCCCTCTCTAAACTCCTCCGACCTCCCACAGGTGCCATTTCCTTTGCTCGGTCTGACCATTACCTCACATCCTGCAGGGTGCTACTCAGTGTTCTCCAACGCCTTCTGACACTTGCTGTTTGTCTGCAGTGGGCCTGTAGGCCTGGCAGGTTCATCTGTAGCATCCTTCTACACTGCCGTTGGAGCATCCTTAGAGGACTGGTGTGTTGTCTTGGATCCTGCTCTGCGCCCTTGCCCATTAGGCAGACTGTGTTCTTGAGGGGTCTTGCTCTTTTCTGTTGCTGTCTGCTTTTGCTCGGCTTAGGTCCCAGTTTACTTTTATAGGCTCAGATCTAAGTTTTGACTTACTTTGAAGTTATAGTGGTAAAGATTAACAGTTTGCATCTTTATTCTTTCATGTGAATAAAATATTCTTAAATACTCAGAAATTTTTATCTCCTTGTTATGAGTAAATATTCTAATAATTACTATACAGAGCTAATAAATCCTTAGTGTATAGAGAGTAATTTGTGAGATTCTTAACCAACTTAAAACCAAAAGAAAATATTTACGGGAACAAAAATAGAAATATAAGATTCTTACTCATTGGATTAATTGTTGAAGGGAAAGAACGTACTGTTTGTGGTAAAAACTTGAAGCATCTTATTTTCTGAAACTATTACTTGTAACAATAGATTTTCATGTTTTTTGACTTGTATATCAAAGTTTCCATAATACTTCATATGTAGTCAAGTGTTGAAAAGATGATAAAAAGAAAAAACAAAACATTGCTGAGTAGTCTAATCATAGCAAATGTCTTATGTAAATCCAGATATGAAGGTGTTGCATAGTTACAGAGCATGATCATGCCCTCATTAAAATACTGTCTTGGTGATGTAAATGAGGAGCCCAAAATGATGAGCTAGCACTAAGGAAACCCGGCCCACTGCACTGCAGACCACGCGTCCTCTGAACGCAGTGGGGTCATAGATAGGCTGCTCCCCACTGCAGATGTCCTGAACTCTAGGGCGGAGCTCTTCCAGAGGCAGGTAAAGACTGCGGATGAGCAGTCCTCCCTCCATTCAGTTCTCACCTGCCTGGGCCACACTCAGCGGATCAACAACAGCTGAAGTACAGAATGAGTTTTAGGGTGCATTCTATAATAATTTCTAATTAAATTGTAATTTCTAATAAAATTTTTTCTATTTTGATATTAAACACAGAATTCTCATCACATTTTAAGTGACTAGAAGTTAAGAAATAAAAGAGTTCTTTGCATCAACAAAATAAGCATTAAGAAATGGTTACTTGAGTGGATATGTGCATTTGGATATTGTAAAGTGTCTGTTTAATGTCTGCTATTTAAATATTGACAAATAGAAAGGTCTACCAATTCCTTCAAACATCTTGGTTATACCCATAGATCTTTCCTCACGATTAGATAATAATTTTGTTAATAACTACCTGTTAAAGATACATGTTTATATTGTGACCTGTGAAATGTACTGTCTTTCTAGTGCAGATGAGCTCCTTCTAACGGAGATGATGTTTAATGGGCTTTTCAATGACCTTTCTTCAGAGCAAGCAACCGCACTATTAAGCTGTTTTGTGTTTCAGGAGAATGTGAGTTAATATAGTGTGCTTTATTTATTCATACATCAGTTTTGATTAAATCATTTAATGGATATTTATTAATAATAAGACTTGCTTTCATGTTTATATGCCGCATGATTAAGTCAAAAAGAATATAATAAAAAATTTTGATATGATAGATGATATGTGCTTAACATACTAACTTCTATTTTAAAATGTTTCTAAAATTATTCCCATTTTTCTGTAACATTAAAATAAATTTGAATATTACATAAATCTTTCAAATATGAAAATCAGTATCCACAAACATTTATTAAGCACCCACTATTTACAGTGCATAGATCCAGACAGGAGATGTGTGGGAGAATGAAGACGTTGAACAGCTGCATAGAAGTACCTGATGCTTCAGGTTCTTACTTTAATGAGTAGGAATAGAAAAGGCCTCCTCAATGTGAAATGTAGTTGATGCCCAAATGAAAATGAAGAGGCAAATGCACACATTCAGAGAGCACCACTTCTGCTCAGATCAGACCTGGTGCCTTCCACCTGTGCTACCCGGAAGATAGAAATGGGATCAGTGACTTGCTCATGAAGGGATGCTCTCAGTAGCATTTCTTAACATTCACTCTATATTGTTTACCTGTGTACCAGTCCTGTTGATAAGCTCTTGTTTCTCAAGAATAATATGTTTATGGTGTCTTCTGTAATGTGTTTACACACATCCACTGAATTGAAGCTGAGTGCTGCATACTGATTCTAACTAATCTGTAGCTGCTATTTAAAATATTAACCTTTCAGCCAGCCCCAGTAATTCAAGCGCCTGAATTCCTAGCAGTTATAGGAAATGAAAGGTGAGACAAGAATCTCAGGAAGCTTGCAGGACACCCAGCCAAGCTAACACATTGACAGAGACACTGTTGCTAACAAGGCAGGAACACGAGGACCTGCGTGACACTTGAAGGGCATCTGCCAGCATTTGCACTTGTGTGGCATGCGCGCGCGCGCACACACACACACACACACACACACACACACACACACACACACACACATTTTAAATCCTCACAGACCTGAACATACTTTTCTATGGTGATGTCATTTTTACCCTGACACGTATTTTCTCTCTTTAACAGAGAAGAAAGCCAACACAGGATTCAAGTAGCTTTCTTTAGTTATAGTAGTAGATTAAGTTGTTGTCTAAGTTAGAGATTAGCAAATTCTACTACTGAGAAAAACAGTATTAAAAGTATTGAAAGTCAGACAGGCATGGTGCCTGAGATTTATAATCCCAACACGAGAGGAAGAAGCAGGTGAATTTTTGAGTTCAAGGCCAGCCTGAGCTATGTAGCAAAAACAAAAAGTATTAAGTCCAATTAAAATTTGAATTATTATGTTTGATTAACATTGAGAACTATAAGATTAGGGACAGTATGTAAGCATTCACTCTACATCTTCACCTTCTGCAAACTTCCCTGGTGGCTCTGCTCACAAGTACACTGTGGTTGAGCTGTTGCTGACAGCCACACTAGCAGTTCCAGGGTTTGTTCTCTTCCCTGTTCATTTGTGCTCACACAGTTGCCTGGATAGCACCCTTTGCAAAGTTAGCAATGTAGTATTTTCTTCTAGAATGTGATAATTAATGATAAGAATACTGATTTTGTGTATGGAAATCAATAGTGATTAGAAATTCCAAATGCTAATGATTGGAATCTTGTAATTTGGTGTGAATGCATAACTTTACTTCATTTCAGCAAGCAAATAGTACTTTAAGCTTGAGTTTTCATATTTCATTTTCTTTTTCCTTATCATAGTCTAGTGAGATGCCCAAATTAACAGAGCAGTTAGCTGGACCACTCCGGCAAATGCAGGTAAGCTAGTCATTATGAAAGATCCCCACGCTCACAGGCTAACTATGGCACTGCTTCATTCCACAGAGTAAATATAAATACAAATACATTTGCTCTCAGGTGTCTTTTAATTATATTTTATTAACTTTTTTGATATTCAGTCTAATAACTAAGCATCTACTTTCATTATCGTTACAATGTATGTGCTTTGTAAATATAGATTTAGAACTACTATGACTTAGGCATACTAAATTTNTTTTTTTTTTTTTTTTTTTTTTTGGTTTTTCAAGATTCAAGGCAGGGTTTCTCTGTGTAGCCCTGGCTGTCCTAGAAATTACTCTGTAGAGCAGGCTGGCCTTGAACTCAGAATTCCGCCTGCCTCTGCCTCCTAAGTGCTGGGATTAAAGGCGTATGCCACCATGCCCAGATTTTTTTTTTTTTTTTTTTGACTTTTTTCTTCCTCAGTATCAGCCATGGTAATTCTTTTTTTTAATTTTATTTATTTTTCTTTTATACAAGCGTACAGTTATTTTACAAAAATGTATGTCTATACCACATTGTTCAGTGCCCATGGAGGTCAGAAGAGAGTGTCACATATGGGTCTCCTTGACCTGGGACTGAAGATGGTTTTTAGCCACTGTCCTTGTCCTGGGAGTTGCACCCAGATGCTCTAGAAAAGCAGTCAGTGCTCTCAACCACTGAGTCATCTCTCCAGCCACCATCTTCTTCAATATTAAAAAGTAACATTTAGTTCTAGTATTTATTAGCTTTATTTTTTAAGAAAAAATTTTAAATATTTTTATTATTTTCTAATTATATGTATATGGGGGTGGTGTGTGGGTGTAAGCGCAAGTATCCACAGAGGCCACAGGATGGCATTGGATTCCCTGAAGCTGGAGTGAGTTACAGTGGTTGGGAACCATCTGAAGTGGTCTGAGTCTCTGGAAAAGCCGCATGCTCTTAACTGCGATGCCATCTGTAGCCCTTAGTTTCTTTGTAAGACGGTTTCATGTCATTAGATGGCTTTCTGAGGTTGTTCAAGAGACAGATTGGTTAGATGCTGCTGTGGATTTGGGTAAGTGTAGCGAGTTGTAGGATTTGTAGTAAATAATGTGACTGGCACAGAGGTTAGCACCCTCTGGGCATGTTCCAGCTCTGGGATTGATACCCTGGGAAGGCTTGGCTGTGGCATGCCTTGCTAGCATGAGTCCTGTGCATGCTTAGAAGCACAGGATATCCAGCTCACAGAAATAATACTGACTATCTTTCTCTCCTAAAAGAAAAGTGATTTTTGTAGAATCTTGCTTTGAAAATCTAAAGAAACAGTGGTATGGGAGATATTCAGTAAAGAATGTTAATTCTTTCCTTTATTCTTAAAAGGAATGTGCTAAAAGGATTGCAAAGGTTTCAGCAGAGGCAAAGCTGGAGATTGACGAAGAAACTTACCTAAGCTCATTCAAGCCTCACCTGATGGATGTGGTGTATACCTGGGCAACTGGGGCCACATTTGCCCACATCTGCAAAATGACAGATGTTTTTGAAGGTAAGGCTGTAGTCATCTCACTTTGTACAAAGTAAAGATTTTACCCATCATGTATGGTGACAGTGTGATTTGAAGCTTCATCTCTTCAACTATATTTCCTTGCTGCCCACAAAAAACTGCTGCTCAAAGAACGAGGTCTTTAATAGCTCATAATAGGTAGCAACAATTGGGTCAGTGTACAACAGAGCTTGTGTTCAGAGGGGCCAAAGCGATGAAGTAATAGCCTACCATTTTTGTCACCGAGCTTTATATTAAGTAACAGTAAGACTTGCTACCATATGTGTTCAAGTGTGTGCAATGTGTGCATCTCCAGGAAGTCACAGTGACATGTGACAATAGCAGTGCAAGCAGAGAGGCATTTTGTTTATTAGCCAGGTGTGTGGTGTGCACCTTTATCCTAGCACTCCGGTGGCAGAGGAAGGTAGATCTCTTGTGAGTTCAAAGACAGCCTAGACTACAGAACAAGGACTACATGAGATAGGATTTATAGGATAGAATTTTGTTTTGTTTTGTGGGTATTGGTTGGTTGGTTGGTTCTTTGTTTTAAATACTGGGGCTTGGAAAAAGTGGTTTCATGAGTGTGGTACTTGGTGGATAACCTGGGTTTTATCCCCAGCACTCATGTAAAAAGTCAGACAGCATCAGCACTTGTCAGGGGCCCAGGTGAGCTCTGGGGTTAGTAAAAGACCCTGACTCAAAAAATGCGGTGGAGAATAATTGAAGACACTAGCCATCAGCCCTGGCTGCCATGTGTATAACGTCCTTGTTGCTCCCCCTCCCCCTCTGTCTCCTGAGTGCTGAGGTTAAAGGCATGTAGCTCTTGATAACCTCCTCATCCTAGATCTGTTGGTGTTAGCCTACCTGTGTAAAGGCACTCGCCACACATACTTCTGCTGAGACAAACTCAGCAGCAGTGCTGGGACTGGCCGGGGTTTCCTACTTGAAATGTCTTCTGTGACTGCTGTTACAAATACTAGTAATAGAAACAGCAAATCTATTTGATTTTCCGATTTTTCCAAGCCTTGATAGTAGTTTATTAGGATCCTATGATTTGCCTCACTAAGAGAAAGTAAAGTATAGGTGGGTATCACTTAGCCACATCCTCATTCTCTGGAGGCCTGCTGTGGAGTGAGCATTCTCCCAACTTTCCATTTGAGCCCTTCAGGTGGTTCCCCTTTTCCAATGTCAAAGATAGATCAGGAAGCAGCTGGGATTCTTCCTCCCTCTGCCTCATTAGTCATCATCGGCATTTGGTGACCACTGTCCTCACATGGGATGGCATGGCTAAAATGTGCTCTCACATCATCTACCTCGGCATCTCTCCTGGGTAGAAATGCTCTGGCTTCCTTTACCACTTCCTTAAGAGTTGGTTCCCGGCACCATTGCTCTCCTTGTGCGTCTGTTCCAACTCCACCCCAGCTTTCCATCGGTCTTGCTTCAGGAGGAGGAAAGCCAGCAGTCATCTCCGTGCCCAGATCATCTCTGCATGCGCCTTTACTTTTCCTCTTCAGATAGGTCACCGCCTCTGCTGTTCTGACTCCCAAGGTCATCTTCAAGTCTTTGTCGTCCTCCTAAGTCCACATGGTAGTTAGTATCCAAATGCACTAAGAAGCTGAGGGAAAGTCTAAGTGAAGTAATAGTATATAGTACTGATAATTTACTACTGTTCCTAGGAAGGTCTGACGAATTCTGAGATGGTAGAACGTAGTTCTTGGGTTCAAGAGGTCCTCAGTGGTGAAGAGGAGGACACCCTGCTCTTGTAGACAACCCAAGCTTGATTCCAACCAATTTCATGGGAGCTCATAACTACCTTTAACTCCAGTTCCAGGGAAATCTGACACATACTTCTGAATTCCTTGAGCTCCTGTATGTGTATATGTGCATACAATATCCCCTGGCAATATGCACACATTGTTTCTGCTGTCCTAGTACATAAACACACACACACACAATCACACTCTTAACTTTATTTTTAATGTTTATATTTATGGAATACGGAATTGCCCCGTCCTGGCATTTTACAGCTTAAATGTGAAATACACACTGTAGTCTCATATATTTGGTCCTCAGCTACTGTTGCTCTTTTGTGAGGTTTTAGGACCTCTGAAAGGAGGAGGAAATAGGAACAGAGGGGATTCAGTTTGGTCCTCCTCTCCCCACCTCGATTCACCTAGATGGGGTCCTGCTTGTGGGGGAGGAGGAGGCCCTGAGTCAGTGTGTATTGTCACCATGGGCACAGCCAGGTCAAGCATCCCAGGGCCTCAGACTCACAGGAATGGCAAAGCCTTCTTCCCAGGTAAGGCTCAGGGATGTCATAGCCTTCCTCTGGCTCAATCAAGTCCATGTGTTTACAGATGGTTGGCTAGTATGTGAAAAAGAATCCTAGCAACCACAGCTTCCTCCTCCCAGAAGCCTGTAACCTGAGGCTGGTCCCCTAAAGACTGCCCACCTCCTGTACTGTGAATTACAACACACTGAGTTTCTAGATTACAAAGCAGGTGTCTTTCATCAGAGAGAGCACAGCCCACTCCAGATTTTCTGTTTCTTCAGATTCTGTCTTCTTCATCCCCATGTTGCCTCAGTCAGGTTCTCAAGACCAAAGTCAGGACACGGCACATGCCCCTTCTGTAACACCCTCCTGTGACTTACCCATGATGGACTGCTCAGCCATGGCCACAGTAGTCAGAATGTAACTGAGCCACAGTTCATTGCTTTTGGTTTTGGCTTTTGACTCATTTAATAAACTTTCTCACCAACAGCCAAATAATGTCACAAAAACTACAGTAGAAGTAGACTTCCATTGTCTTCTTTCAAGTTAGACAAATCCAGAAGAGGAAGAAATCCTCATTTTAAATGATATTTAGTGGTATTACGGATGCTCAGTAGAAGAGTTCTTGTGGAAGGCCCTGGGATTTGAATTCCAGTCCTATTTGGACATAGGGTCTCACTGTAGCCCTGGCTGGCCTAGAACTTGTTATGTAGATTAGGCTGGCCTCCAACTCACCGAGTTCCTTCAGTGCTAAGACTAAAGCTGTGCACCATAACGCATGGCCTCCCTGTTTATATCTGTTTTGAGTTTGTATCTCAGTCATTTATCCCAGGGACACACTGGAACATAATCTAGAGGGGGAACTTCCCAGTGTTATGAGGATAAACTAAAGCTTGCATTTAAGATAAATGTTCCTAATGCAGTCCAGACATTACAGTGAAGTCCCCAGAGTTTTAATTCAATCTGTCACACTTAGAGAAAGGAACCCAGATTTCTACAGCTTTAGCTTTGATTGACACTTGTCTTCGAGTTGCAATCCATAGGGAAAAGTGTGTTTCCTCTCTTGCTACTTCTAAGAACTCACTGTAGAAAACAAACCAAACATTGAGGAAGCAAGCTAATAACCCTATTCTCTCTCAGGCATGCTGTGGTGTCCAGAATCCTGAGTAGGGCACACACAGGGGCCTGAGAGGCTGGACTCGGTTAGGCTTCTGTGTACTGCTGCCATGGATTTGCTGCCTGACAGATGTCCTGATCCTTACAGGCCTAGTGAGCTGGTGTGCTACCTTCCTCAAGTCAGTCTCTCCTCTAAAGCCAAGGAATTCAGTTTATCTGCCTCTAAAAACATGCCATTACATCCTTAGAATATGTCCTTTAATATGTTCTTCAATGTCCATTAATCGGGGACAGGGGTGTGTTAAACCTTTTCTGTAACCACCAGTCATGTTCTTGTGCTTTGCAACTTATCAAATGTTTTATTCCTCCTGGTTGTATTCACAAGAAACTCATGAATTCCTTTTCTGTCCAGGCAGTATAATTCGTTGTATGAGGCGTCTGGAAGAACTGCTACGACAGATGTGTCAAGCAGCAAAAGCCATTGGAAACACAGAGCTGGAGAACAAATTTGCTGAAGGTCAGTGTCTAGTTTATAAGCCTTTTCTGGTAATGTAGGCAAATCTTGAGCCTTGCACTTTTGACATTTTGAGATATCTTTAGCTGGAGTACCATGGAGGGCCCTCTAATAGTGTATACATTAAAAGTGGACATTTTAGGGGTTCCCAATTACACATATTTATTGACTATTTACTATGTGTCCACCATTGTTCTAAGAACTGTAAGAGTGAATATAAGTGCAATTAGTAGAGCTTATCTTGTAATGTGAGGGAGATAAGTTAGTCGATGGTCATTAAGTCTGCAAGGAAAGGAAAGTAGATGACACAGAGATGACATTTAAGGCTCTTTATATATGCCCAGAATGTTTGAGCAACATGAGACTAGTGTGGTTGGAACAGAATGAGGATGAGTAAGAGATTGGAGGGAAACAAAGTGGCCAAGTCTGTAGAATAGCAAGGAGGATGCAGGGAGACAGGTAGGGAGGATGGTAAAGGATGCAGGGAGACAGGTAGGGAGGATGGTAAAGNAGGATGCAGGGAGACAGGTAGGGAGGATGGTAAAGGATGCAGGGAGACAGGTAGGGAGGATGGTAAAGTGTAAAGCGGAGGTGGGAAGCATGCTATTTATAAATCATCTCCACTTGTGTCCTGGGCCAGACAAGGCAGACCATAGTCAGTCCATGCTGGTGATTTCTAACTTAAGTATTTCACCATCGTTCATTCCACACTGAGTGATTAGACTCTGTTGATAGAGGCAGCCATGTAAATAGTTTAAAAATAAAATGTATACTTGTCCTGCTTTAATATAAACAAAGTTTCTATGTCTTCTAATATGAAGATGACTGCTTGATCTGGGTCATCTACTTCTGACAATTTAGGTCCTTCTCTAGCCACTCACCCAAGCCGTAGCACAGTGTAGTTCTTCAGGTGGCTCTGAACTCTTTTAAGCTAACAAGCTTTTATATTCAAGGTGGTTCTCTTACCAGTTTAGTCAAGACTGAGCCGTAAAACCATGGTTTGAGAAAGTTATAATGCTTTATGGTCTTGAAAGCTTAAACATTATTTTCTTTTCCCTTAGGAATTACCAAAATCAAGAGGGATATTGTATTTGCTGCCAGCCTCTACTTATAGAGTTCAATGTGATTCACCACCTGTCTGACTGCAATTGACTACAAATGCTTACAAGTGTTCAGTGGTTCTCCCAACTCAAGAGAGTAGTTCAAAGCATTTTATTATATTTAAGTCAAACATCATTCCGAGAAGGCATGTAACATACACATTTGTACATAGCATCTTTCAATAAAAAATGTACAGGTGGGACAGTGTTTTAGTGAAAGGCTTAATTTTTTTTAATTGAACTGTTACTCACTGTGTTAAAAGTAACTATATACACACATAAGTGGGCATCCAAGAGGCACAGCAGCAGTCCTTTAATGAATGGTCTGTACAACAGAAAGTAATATGCACCTTCCTGCCTTCCGCCTCCGGCTGTTTCCTTTGCAGCGGCCAGCTCCCCCGTACCCTTCAGGGCTCGTGATTGCTTGCGTAGTTCCCTGTATTGGTGGTTTCATGTAGAGTCGTATGTGGATCCTCTTCTTTTCTTTCTTTGTAAGAATGTGTGCCCTTGAAGAAATCTGACACATACAAAGCCTAGACAAAACAGGGCAGAATATTTAACGGTATGATTTTCACAAGTTTAAAATCATATACAAAATTTCAGGAACCAATTAGAAATGTAAAAAAAATAACTGGGTAGGCTGGTTGTAGTGGTGCCTTTAATCACAGCCCTGGAGGGAACAGGTGGGTCTCTGGAGCTCCAGGCCAATCAGAGCTCCAGTAAGTCACTATCTCAAAAAAAAAAAAAAAAAAAAAACTGGCTAGAAGAAAAATACTTTGAAGAAAATTCTTCAAAATGTTTTGGTAAATAGCTTCATTCAATCAACACTTAATTCACTTAATGAATTATTTTTAATTTTCAATTCATGTAAAAAGGAAATTTTTTGTTTTGTTCTGTTTTGTTTGTTTTGGTTTGGTTTTTGGTTTTTCGAGACAGGGTTTCTCTGTGTAGCTCTGGCTGTCCTGGAGCTCACTCTGTAGACCAGGCTGGCCTCGAACTCAGAAGTCTGCCTGCCTCTGCCTCCCAAGTGCTGGTATTAAAAGGCATGCACCACCACGCCAGGTAGGAAATTATTTTTTTACAACCATAGGCTTTAGCAATAAAAACACCAAGAATTTTGCAATGTTGACAAAGGATTACCCAGTTTTTACCTGTCCGACCTGTCCTTTTATTAAGATTCAAATCATAATTAGTGAGCCACATTCTCTGTCTTGTCTGGTATCTTACTGGATTTATCCAAAGGCTCAGCAGTGTCGGCCTCTGGGCTACTGCTCTGATACTTACAACCAATATAGCGACAGCAGCTCCTTGAATAAATCCAACTGTGACGTCACTCCAGTGGTGTTTGTAGTCAGACACTCGCGAAAGGCCCACATATACGGAAAAAGCAATGAGTCCAAACTGGAGTGTGGGTCGTAAGAGTCTTGCCCAGTCTCCCTTCATCCTGGCTTGAAGATAAAGCTAACAAAAAAAGGGGTGAGAGAGAAAATACTTGATTTAAGAAGCCAGTTGAAAACTTGAATATCACCCAGCACATTTCTAAAGTGTTGATATTAAGAGCATCAGTATTTTTACAGATGAAATAAAACTTTAGGCAAGCACTTTAAAGCAACACCCTCTGTCCCTAATACTATTAATTGCCACAGTAACTTGTATTTAGAAGAATGTACTACCTATTGACCCCTCCAAATTTTAAAGCAGGGTTTCACCGTTTGTGACTAGAGAGGATTTTAAGGTAGTCCTTCCCTGTGGTCTGTGTTAAAATTCCAATAGGGTGTGTATAGAGCTGTCATTTGTTCCTAGACTTGGAATAAACTGCTAGAGAATTCAGACAAGGGCTTGCCCCTGCCCTAAGCCTGCTTCCTGCCTTGCATATCTAAGGACTGTTTGCTTAGCTCCCTAGTTTACCCAAGAGCTCTGCTATCCTCAAACAGCAACCTAGACTAAGTCAGTGATCTATGTGAGTTGATATAATACTCTGCCCAGAGAAGTAGTGTGGGTTAGAGTGCACTCAGGGCCCTTCCCCTAACCCTGTTGCCCTCTTCCATACTGAGGACATTCCTTTCCACCGTCTATGGCACATAAATACCTGAAAATTTTGATGTAGAAGGAAATCTTCAGTAAATCTATTATCATTTTAAAAAGCAAAACAACCATGCTGCTTTTAGTCATTTTATAACAGGTATAATCCTTGCACTCAGGAGGATGGAAAGTTCCAGGCTATCTAGGACACAAGACCATGTGTCATGCCTCCCCACAAACACCCTGCCACTCCTAAAAATAAAAATGTAATTATCAATATTAAACCTTCAGGCTAGGAGGGATAGCTCGGCGTGCTGTAGTTCACATCCACAAGCCAGAGTTGGAGAGGAGGGAGCCTTAACTGAGACAGCTCCGTAAAGACTGGGCTGTAGGCAAGGGATCAACAGGGAAGACAGAGCCTATTGAGGATGGTGCCATCCCTGAGCGGGTAGTCCTGGGTTCTATAAGAACAGGCTGAGCAAGCCAGGAAGGAGCATTCCTCCATGGTCTCTGCATCAGCTCCTGCTGTGCTGGAGTTGAGTTTCTGTCTTGAGTTCTTTTGATGATGAACTGTGGCATAGAAGCATAAGCCAAATAAACCCTTTCCTTGCCATCTTGCCCTGGCCATGGTGGTGTTATCACTGCAATAGGGAACCTAAAACAGTTTGTAAAATGCTTGCTTTGGAAGTATGAGGACAGCAGTTGGATTCCTAGCACTCATATAAAAAAGGCACATACTATGATTTGCATTTAGATGGGCCCTTGGCCAGCTAGTCTAGCCTTATTGATGGACTCCTGGCCATGAGAGACCCTGGCTCAGAAGGGGAGGAAAACATTCCCAAGGATGACACCAGAAGTTGTCCTCTGGCCTCTGCATGGACAAGGGCATTTACATAAAAATAATTATATATACATAATTCTGTCCAATAATTTATGAATGGCTGGAATACTGTTTACAAGGCATAACAGGTGCATGGTGTAAACACGTAGTTATAAAATGCCATAGCAGTTGTTTAGCTTATTAGCTAAGTTAAGTGCTACTGGTCCTCTATAGAGCCTCTTTTCCCCTAACCCCTGCTTTTTTTTTTAAAGAATTTCATCTCAAACATTATTTCCACCTCAGTTATGAAGTTCATTTTAAAGTTAAGTTTCTGGACTGGAGAGATGACTCAGTGGTTAAGAGCACTGCTGCTCTTCCAGAGGTCCTGAGTTCAATTCCCAGCAACCACATGGTGGCTCACAACCATCTGTAATGGGAACCGATGCCCTCTTCTGGTGTGTCTGAGACAGCGACAATGTACTCACATATATAAAATAAATCTTTTCTTTAAAAATAGAGATAAGTTTCTAGACTACATCTGAAGCCATCTGGGTACAAAAATTCAGCTGTACACAACAGGTTTTTCCTTTTTCAGATGCTAGAAATAGCTAAGAATTAGAAATATTTGCAAATAAAGACATTCTGAGGCAGATTTTATCCATCTCTGCCGGTAGGGTGGACACACACAACACCTCTGAATTGGAGTTAGGAAGGTTCATTTTGATAAATCTGACATGAGGGGTACCCGAGATGGGGCTGGAAGAAACATTTCCTGTTTAATTCTGCAAATCCTTCTAGCAATATTTTCTTTTCAAAGAAGGAAGCCTGTAGCATGTTAAGTAGTATTTTTCCAAAATGTTATTCCCTAGTTCGAAAGGGAAAGAACACTGACTGTAGAGCAGCGTCAGTCAGGTCCAGCACACCCTGGGCTGCCCTCTCCATAGCCAGTTTCTTTTCTCACTCTTCCATCCACACGGGTATTTCCCTTTATAGAGACATGGCCTCAACCCAGAAATCACTTCACTGAGTTGGGGCTGAGGTGTCTGTCTCTTGGTTGTGGTTCTATATTAGTAACTTTAATAGTCACAGAAATCATTATAAAAGGAACACTAGAAGCTGGCATTCTGTTACCCCTGTCCTCACAGGGACACAAGAAATAGAATTCCCAGGAGATGATTAAGAATGAAGTAGACAAAAAATTAAACCAAACAAACAAAAACCACTTTACTGCACTGGACATTCCTCCCACCCTGAATTTTCATCTACATACAAACCTCAGATGCCAGCCAAGCTCAAAGTCTCCCACAGAAACTGCCATGAGGCCATTCTCTTCCCTTCCCCATCCAGCTCAGTGCTCACCCTTCCTGATGCTAAGACCCGGGAATACAGTTCCCCATGCAGTGGTGACCTCCAACCATAAGATCCCAGCAAGTGAAGTCGTGCAGTAAACCCAGCCACGTTTTAGAAACCAGATAAGGAGGGACTGGCCTTAGCAATGAACCAGGATCCTCTAGAAATGCCACAGGTCAGTGACCTTTGTGAATGTGCTCCAGGTTCTGGTTTTGTGTCTTAAGAAAGCAATTGTGAACTTTTTCTTTCTTTTTTTTTTTTTTTTTTTTGTTTTTTTTTTGTTTTTTTTTTTTTTTTTTTTTTTTTTTTTTTTTTTTTGGTTTTGGTTTTGGTTTTTTTGGAGACAGGGTTTCTCTGTATAGCCCTGGCTGTCCTGGAACTCACTTTGTAGACCAGGCTGGCCTTGAACTCAGAAATCCATCTGCCTCTACTTCCCGAGTGCTGGGATTAAAGGTGTGCGCCACCATGCCAGGCTTAGTTGTGAACTTTTCTGCTCACTACAGGGCCCAGTGTCCACTGAGCTGGAGGAAGGGAAGAAACGAGCTCCTCTTGGCTTATCAGGGACATCACAGATTGTACAGGCAGCTTCTTACTCCTTGGGAGTGGACCTGACTAACCAGTGGTTACACCTGGAGAAGGTGGTGGTGGACTAACCTGGTGAATTTCCCTGCAGCAAAAGTTCAGATGATTCCAAGTTCATGCTGACAGTCCACCACCAGGACTGCTGGCTTTTTAAACACTCGAGACAATTTGGGGATTCCCCCCAATGCTGGTCTTACCAAGGACTGTGCCCTCACATCCTGACAGCCATCGAGGCTGGAGTGGGAGGTAAGGCCTTTGGCAGGATAATTAGGTCATGGAGGCAGAGCCTTCCTTAATGGGACCCAGGAGTTCCCATACTATTTGCATTAGAAGTGTGCAGCCAGTGAGTCCTACTAGAACCTGACTCACACAGAACTGTCAAAAACACATTGCTGCTCATAAGTTATCTGGTCTGTGGTAATAGGGCACAGCACCTAAGCACCTATCCTAAGTTAGGGTACAGCCAGTCCACACTACTACAATTTCTGAAATTATATTTAGTTTCCATTAAATGATATAATACCACATCTGGAAATAGACTTGTGCAAAACACTTTTGCAGCTGGTTTACTTCTGTTTTGCCTAATGGCTGACCTTGTTAATATTGTCATGGTCTCAGGTTCCCCCACTTACCATTTTAAACTGGAGTCAAGGGGTCAGTTACCTGGGAGCTGAGGATTCGCACAGCTCAGTGGTGCTTGACTGATATGTGTGTGCAGTAGGGGCTGGAATGACCTCTAACACTATAAAAGGGGGAGAGCTATTTTTAGAATGGAAAGATAAAAATGTTTAAAGTCTAAATATTTGACCTTTTACTGAAAAATCCCCAAGGCCAGAACAACACTAACAGCCTACTCAACACAAATACACCGAACAAGCTGTAGAGATTGATTCACCTACATCTGAGGATGAATCTGGCCAGGAGAAGAGTATAAAGCAGGCATTTGGTCAGGCTTCTCTTGGCACCTCTGCCATTCATGGAGACCCTGATTTAAGTCTTTGAGCCATGACTTCATGGCCTGCTCAGTGCTTCTCCCCAGTTTAAAAGATCTTCAAGAGACATAATGCTAAGTGGTCCAGGGGCAGTGCTCAGTGACCACCACCACCAGGCTCAAGGAAGGTACCAGGAAGGGTCAGATAGACAGGGGCCTGTACGTGGGAGGGGTGAGTAGGCAGGGGCCTGTACCTGGGAGGGCAAAGCTAGTTTTGTGGCGGGAAGGCTAGTTTTGTACTTTTGTGGCAGGAAGGAAAGATGTAATGGATTTTGTTACAAGCTATGATGAAATCTCAACAGGACAGATCCACAAAAACCAAAAACAACAACAAAGCCTCTAAAGGCTACTCTGACCGTCACGCAAATCTGCAATCTTTGGAGCCAATCAAATTCAAGGATAGTCGCAAAGCAAGCGCAAAGCAGCTCTGCCCTGAGTCCCCTCCAGCGCTGGCACTGAGCTCAGGACTGGGCTGCCTGCCAGGGTGCAACAATAGTCAAAGGACAGGCTCGAGGAGAAACTTTAACTGCAAGTTAATTTCTAAGTGTCAGGAATCTTCAGACTTAAAATAACTATCTCCACCCAAACCTGGGACTGACCTATAATGCCAAGATGCCCAGAGAAACAAGATGAGTTGGTACCTCAGGAATGTGGAGAGGGGAGGCTGTGTTCTATATAAAGAGGAAAGCCAGGAGCCGCTGTTTGTGCAGGGCTCAACTCAAAGCCAGGCTTCTATGCTAATCAAGTAAACATCTCTACTGTGTCAAGACCTTGAAACATCATGAATCTCTCTAGAAATGACCTGGTTTATAAGAAACCTATCTAGACTTTTATCTCTATGTTAAGTGCACACGTGAGTTTAAGAATGTGGATACATACATTCATATACCATATTGAGGCCAAAAGTCTATGATGGTTGTCTTCCCCTATTGTGTCCCACTTGTCTGTTTTATTTCGTGTGTGGGTGTTTTGCCTCCATGTATGCCTGTGTACCATGTGCATGCCTGGTGCCCTTATAGGCCTTAATGGGATGTTGAGTCTCCTGGGACTAGAGTTACAAACAGTCCGAGCCACTATTTAGGTGTCGGGAATCAAACCCTGTCAGGGGATCTACAAAGCTTAGACCTTAGCAGTCCCTACCAAGACCTCTACCTCTAAAGCAGTAGTCACTCCATATTTTTCCTACATTGAAATTACAAGAAAGAGTTAAAAGTAGAAAATACAAAGCAATAATAGTAACCAAAACAGATCCTTAGGTTCATCTGAAGGACAGAGAATGATGCTCAGATCATGAGAACACCACAGACCCAAGGAGGTCTGGCCCAGCACTTCAAAAGCCAATCCGCACAGCCCCCAGCGTGCTTTGGATAAAGTCCTACAGGTGTTAGCGCCTCGCCCAGCCCAGCCCTCCATGTCCTAGTTAGAACACAGAACATGGGCTGGTTCCTTGGAACAAGTGCTAAGTTTTCCTAATAAGATAGAGAGAGAATGTTACAGTGGTCTTTGCTCTTAACTACTCTGAAATGAATCCCGCCTCCTGTGGCAGAGCTTTGCAAAGGTGTGCGCGTGTCTAGAAAGAAGCTCTAGATACCGCTGAGTCTGGGCTCTGTTGCTTCCTCACCAAATAACATGACTGTAAGAGGAAAGCCTCACAACTTTCAGAATGTTGGATCCAAAACTTGAAGTTGTAGCCCCGAACGTTATATAACATCTGCAATTTTTACACTGTTTTTTCAAGTAAACATTTAAAGTTGATTAAAAATTCTGAGGTCAAATTAACTTTTATGCACCCACTCAACATTACTCTTCATAGACCGCCTTCCAAGGCTAACACTATTCTGGAACTCACACTCCTCCCAGTGCTAG
This sequence comes from Mus pahari, assembly GCF_900095145.1. Classification (NCBI taxonomy): domain Eukaryota; kingdom Metazoa; phylum Chordata; class Mammalia; order Rodentia; family Muridae; genus Mus; species Mus pahari. The sequence continues at coordinate 43,111,308 of NC_034600.1, read as the reverse complement.
GTCACGTGTGTCACTGCCCAACCACAGTGGATTTTTTTTCTAACTAATTTTTTTTAAAAATACTAATGTTGTATTTAATATGACCAAAGGGGCAAAAAAAAAAAAAACCAATCAAGAATCTACAAATTTACATGCATTACAACTATGTAAAAATTTATTTACAAAGAAAATTAACACAGGACCATCAAGATGCCTCAGTAGGTAAGAGCGCTTGCCACCAAGCCTACTAACCTGACCTCAATTCCATGACCCACATGGAGGAAGGAGAGAGCTGTCCTCTGGCTTCCAGAAGTACACACACACACACACACACACACACACACACACACACACACACACACCAGTAAGTAGATATAATAATAAAAANAACTTTTTTTTTTTTTTTTGGTTTTTCGAGACAGGGTTTCTCTGTATAGCCCTGGCTGTCCTGGAACTNACTTTGTAGACCAGGCTGGCCTTGAACTCAGAAATCCGCCTGCCTCTGCCTCCCAAGTGCTGTGATTAAAGGCGTGTGCCACCACGCCCGCCAAAAAAGAACTTTTTTAAAAGATAAAAAGACAAAAAAAAATTTTTTTTTAGCTTATCTCTGCGAGCAAAGGTCTCCCTCCAAATGCTGGGAGGGATGTGTATAATTTCATAAGTAACTATGTAAGTACAAAAAGGATGTGACAAAATATAAAACCTGACCTTTAGAGACTTCTAGAATGTGTACTATCCTTGTCTTACCTCCTTCGCTCTGGCTTATCGAGCGGTGTGGTGTCTATCTTTTCTGACTCTCCAAGCCAACTTGGAACATGGCACGTGCCGATCCACAGCCTAGCCCCTCACAGCTGGCCCGGGACCCTGCAAAGTCTTTGGGAAATGAAAAGAGGCCACAGGCGCTCCAACAGTAGCCACAACTGCCTGCCCTTCTGTCATCGAGTGTCTCCTCACAAGGCAGGGAGGAGGAGGAGGAGGAGGACAGCCACAAAGCTGCTTTGCACTCCGAAGTGTCAGCGCACGGGGACAGATGAGCTCCAGCTCAGGAGCAAAATTCCTGCCTTTTTCCTTCTGCTACACGCAACAGCAGGGAAGGAACCTGCCCGCCTGTGCTCTGCAGCCGCGCCCCGCCCCCCGCGGACAGGAAGTACTTACTGCGAGAAAGAGCATGCAGTACATAGAGAATGAAGAGTGTCCCGAGTAGAAGGACAACCTAGGAGGGAAGAAGAGCGACGTTAGCTTTTCCTCCTAGAAGCTGAGCCTCCCTCCATCCCTTTTTCCGTTTCTTTTTGGTGCTCCTTATCAACCCACCTGTCCACCCTTGGCAGTTCTACCCCTGCGCCACACCCCAGCCCAGACTGCTCTTGGCTTTGAAATCTTGGCTCCAGAAATCAAAAGTAGAAAGAGATGGAAAAAAGAAATAATCACCAGTAAGACAAACTAAAGAAAACCTCAAAAGCGACATCACTGTTGACTTAGGAGGCTCAGTGTTAATGCCATGGGGGCTGGAGAGATGACTCAGCGGTTAAGAACACTTGCTAGTCTCTCAGAGGGCCCAGGTTCGATTCCCAGCACCCAGAGGTAAGGCTCATAAACATGTGTAAATGCATTTCCAAGTCACCTGACACCTTCCTCCCGCCTCTGTGGGCACCAGGCAAGAGCATGGTGTATATACATGCATGCACACAAAACACTCACACACTAAATAGAAAAAGTGTATTTTAAAAAAAGATTACAAGTCACCATAAATGTAAAGATGTGATCGATCTCAGTGAAAATTCTATCAAATGAGAACACACACACACACACACACACACACACACAAACCTACAACAGACAAGGAAAGCTTTAACATGAAGAACAAAGGGACCTCATTTGAAGACATATACTATAAAGTTGTGGCATGATACTGTGGAGAGGACACACAGATTAACAGATGGATACAACCTAACAGCAGACCCACATTATAGAGTTATTTTACTTTCAACAAAAGGGCTAGTAACATTTAAAATTAAAAGATGGACTTGTCAATAAGGCTGAAAACACGGGGTAGTCTATGGGAAAAAAGAAATACTTTCCTTACATTATACAAAAGTAAATTCAAATGTTGGAAGCGCTAAACTTAAAAATAGATTTTTAAAGCACAGGAGGGAGCAGGCAGACTTATTAAGATCCAAAACTACAAATTATGAAAGCAAGAGATAAACTGGGTTTCCTGGAAACTTTGCAGAGGCTGGGAAGACGGCTCCGTTAAAGCAGTGCTCATCACTCAAGCCTGAGGACCGAGTCCTGTTCCCCTGCACTGGAGAGGCTGAGACCAGAGGATCTCTGGGCCTTGTGGGCCAGTGAGTCTCACCTCAGCACACTCCACAGAGACACTGGCTCAAAAAACGACAGTGCAGAATAACTGAACACACACGATGTTGACCTCTGGCCTCCATGTGTACACACACAAACATCACATGGAACAAAAAAGGTCTTTAAAGTTTATATTTCTGTACTTCAAGGAGTATCGGTAAGAAATAAAAACCAGCTGGGCGGTGGTGGCGCATGCCTTTAATCCCAGCACTTGAGAGGCAGAGGCAGGCGATTTCTGAGTTCGAGGCCAGCCTGGTCTACAGAGTGAGTTCCAAGACAGCCAGGGCTACACAGAGAAACCCTGTCTCAAAAAAAAAAAAAAAAAAAAAAAAAAAAAAAAAGTAGAACACAGCTTTCCAGATGGCAGGACATGGAGGACAAAGGCGCACAGATACCCAGCAGCACCACGAACAGCAACCCTGCAGCATGGCTAACACAGGGAAAACTAGTAAGGAGGAAGGCGAGGACCTGACTAAGGGCAACTCTCCCGTTCCAGAAGAATGCCAAGGGACCCCTGGTGGCTTTCCGCAACTGAAGCAACACTGTAACAATGCATCCCATTTCACTCCTGGGCACTCATTCATGTAAAATACAGGTATATAGTATGCACACAAGTGTTTACAGCAGCTTCTCTCCTATCTTATTTTTATTTTTTGAGACAGGGTCTCACTGTGAAGCCTTGCCTGGCCTAGAACTCACTCTGTAGACCAACTGGCTTCAACTCACAGGGATTCCCCCTGCCTCTGCCTCCCAAGAGCTGAGATTAAAGGGGTGCGCCACTACACCCAGCTGAAGCTTCATATTTTTTTTTTAGGGTCCCAAGTTAGAAACAACCTAAATATAAATCAACATTCAGATGACTGGATTAACAATCTGTAATAATCTCCTAGAAACATGGACAGATCACGAGACTGACATGTTAGTAAGGGACGGTAGGTACATCAGGGTTCTCACTGAACGATCTCACACACAGTGTCCTAGAAAACATGAAGCAGTAAGGACTGTAGGGAAAGAAAGGTGACTCAGGGGCTTCTGAAGGGTGTGGACTGACACAGGTGCATATGCAAACCTAACACAACAACGCAACGGAAATATTCAAAGCCGTGATTTAGGATGGACAGATTTCCTGCCCAGACTGTTAGCTTACAGTGCTGTTGATTTCAGTACAGCATCAAAACAACACTGGCTGAGCAGAAGCACGGCCCACTGAGCCACGTCTCAGCCTTGAACCAGCATCTTTTAAAAAAAAGTTTACTAACCTTGAAGTAAGTGGTCCAGAGTCATCTTATATTCTCATACATCATAATATAATGTTTCAATAAAATGCTCCTACATGGAGCCTCATGACTAAACAGTAGACTAAGGATGGAGAATCGGGGTGGTGGGTGTGGTTCAGGGCTCCACCCACGCCTTGACGGTTTACGACCTCATTCATTCCTCTGCTTGTACTGGCTTCTCCTTTCAAAGTGGTAGGCAGTTCCTCTTCCAGCCGCCCAAACCTTGTAGGCAAGGGGTACTACTCAAAGGAACCCGAGCATTAGAGATCACACACTCACCTGCCTTCCTTGACTTTTCCTTCATTCCCTTGACATATGTAGTCCTCAATATAACCGTCACTGCAGTTGATTTTTGACCAGTCTGGGTTACAGATAGCTAAGAAGTGCGGCCGCAATCTGCCTACAGTATACTTGGCGATGTCAGTCAAGGACTGACTAGCTGAGACTCCAAACAAAAAGGCTCCGATGGCTTTGTAAATGGTGGCTATATAGGGATTGCCGACAAAGGAATTCGAATGCAAGACATTAAAGTAAACTGACAGAGATTCTCCAATACTCATCTGAAAGAGAGAGAAAAGCAGGCAGTTAAAACAGCAAGCGGGCACTTTAAGCAAACAAACAAAAAATATATAAATCAACTGCTAAGCTGTAAATGACCTTTTACAAACTTCCCCTTTTAAATCTGTTAATTTAGGACATCTGATTCTAAAGAAAAAGCACCAGTCAGCTAGCTGTAGGCGCCGCTGGTATAGCCGTGGCTGGGGCAACAGCTGTGCACAGCTTACAGGAAGTAACAGTCCCTGGCTCTCTTCTTCTCTTCTTCTTCTCTTCTTCTTCTTCTTCTTTTTTTTTTTTTTT